>NC_142808.1:35706785-35853819 GCF_049724085.1 Artemia sp. Qi Xiang Cuo
TGCGTAATATATATTTTTACTAAATTAATAATTAACTAATATTAGAAAGCTTTACCACAATGATCCCTTTGTGTCAGCAAGTGAAATGGTCAAAACCACCCTTATTGGAGCTATTTTTTCGATCCATTCATTGTTGCCAATCGCTGTCAACAAGTTATGCAAGCTGTCTATTGTGCATATATAAGGTTTTTATCAAAGAGGTAATCGTACAGACTTTGAAAAAAGCCTCATTCGATTTATAAATTAAAAATTCTAGATCCATTTTTTGAAGTCAAGAATAATCGGACAGTAAGCAGCCCCCCCCCCCATGCAATTAAAACTTGAAAGATTTTGCAATCAAAAACGAACAAAATTTAATTAAAAAAAAATAAGTTTTTAAAAGAAAAGTAAAGGCAATTACAAAATTATGCTATGGAGATATTAATACATGTTAAAATTAACAATAAAAATGACCACAAATTACTATTAAATAATAAAGAAAACCCAAAACGAACAGCAATTAAATGAACAATCATAGCAAAAAATAATACAACAAGTAATAATAAAAATGAATAAATAGATCTTAAAGCGAGTAATGCTTGTATTGAATATGAAAGTCAAGCTTAAAACGAAAAAAAAATATTTTGCTACTTGAAGTATAAATGAAACTTAAAACGAACAGAAATTAAATAAACAATCAATGCGAAAAAACATATAAAATATATTAATGTTAATTAATAAATAAATCTTAAAACGGGTTAAACTTAAATTGAATATACAAATCAAGTTTGAATCGAATAAAAATAACTACAAACAAGAGTTTGGGTATCGCCTCACTGCAGAAGCCTAAAACCTGCTGCATCATTGGCGCTTTACTGAAAACGAATTATATCACAAATGTTTTCTTTTGTGCTTAATATTGAAAATAAATATTAGAATTATAGTAAAATTTTGAACTGATGAGCTTTCAGCAATTAATATCATTATCCATCAAATATTCAGTTTAATTTATTAGTTCTTTCGAAGATTGGTCAAGACAAATATAGCTTCACTACAAAAAAAATTGGATACTGCCACCTTCTTTAACTACTAAAACTTAAAGCCTTCTGCGTCATTGGCGCTTCACTGAAAACGAATTACTCTTATTTTACAAATTTATTCTTTTCCAGTTCTTACAGCATTGAAAATAAAAATTAACAGTGAAAAAAAAATCTTTAACTGATGGATCTTACAACAATTAATATCATTATATATCTAATATTCAATTTGATTTTGTTTATACTTTCCAAGACTGTTCAAGACTCATATAGTTTTCAGTAAAGGTGGGGAAATCAGTTTATGTGCAGAAGGCTCCAGGTGGGAAGTTTTTGCAATCAAAAACGAACAAAATTTAATTAAAAAAACTTTTTTTTTGTTAAATAATACAAACATAGGACACCCTCTCCATTTCAAGGATGTGTGTGTTGTTGTAGTATTAAATTATCTTACTCCTTTGATGTCAAAATTTTAATATTCAAAATGTTTTTTAAAATTTAACATACTCGACGTATTGGTCTATTTCATAATTATTATTCTATTAATTTAGAAGTATACATTAATGAGCTTAAAGATACGGATCTTCTTTTTCTAACATAACAAAAAACAATACTAGGATTCCAGAACCATGATTTTGAGCAAGATCAGCTTCCCAACTGACTCAACCTTTTTATCAGGGTTCTTTAAGTGATTCCTAACTCTAGGAACGGCAAGTAGTAAGTATATGATAAGCTATAAGAATGCAAAATCATAAAGTTTTACTTAAACAAGCTTTTCAAAATTTATTTAGATAAAGATAAAATTTCTTGAATTTGTTTTGTAGACTCATGACTTGTTTGTAGACTCATGATGCGATTTCTTGACTGAGGAGCAGAAGCTGAACAAGGAGCAGAAGAGCTTGAATGAGCAGTAAATTCTTTTAGTGAGGGATGAGCAAAAAGGTAATTTATTGAAAAAAAAGTAAAGGGTTCTATTTCTTTTAAAATTTCAAAAAGGGCATATATATATATATATATATATATATATATATATATATATATATATATATATATATATATATATATATATATATATATATATATATATATATATATATATATATATATATATATATATATATATATATATATATATACATATTCTCTGTTCTTCACTTTCATTTCTAAATTGTTCTACTCCTTGTTGTTGCGTGTATTGTAACCGTGTATTTCCTTGTTCTTCACTTTTGTTTTAACTTTTAATTCTTGCTGCCGCTTATATATGAATATATCGGTCTCTTTTCCGTAGGTTGAAGCGAACAAGGGGATCACCGCAATGACAAAGGAGCATTATCTTCTTGCAATGTCACTGGAAATGCCTATTTTTGCCGTTGTAACGTACTCCTCCCAAACACCTCCCAGTGCGTTAGACAATATCACCATGGACCTGGGACGAATGTGCGTAGCCACGAAGAAAAAAACCTTTTTTATCAAGAAGATTGAAGATGTAATCGTCTGTATAACAAATTTCTCAACTGGACGGTAAGTATAGTGTAGATGTATAGCGTAGGTAAAGGGTTCTATTTCTTTTAAAATTTCAAAAAGGGGAGAAAAAACAAGAGGCTTGAACAACACTTTTACGGAGAATAAAACTAACTTAAGGTTAAGAACCCTTGATTTTTGTTTTAACTTTAGAATTACAAGAAGCCACGTCTGTTGCAACGACGTAAAATTTAACGCCATTACACAAAAAGACGGCAACAGTATACAAGCTCACACTAAGTTAGTTAAGAAACTTACTGCTCAGCTCTAAATTCTTGGCCTAGAAAAGAAAAGGGACGTTAATTGATTGGAGATAAAAGACACATATCAAAAGAGAGAGAGAAACGACTTGGCTACAACCTACGATTATGACGTCATTGATCAATCTTCAACAAGAAATATACAGTTTTTCATACAGAAATTGGTTCTATTTTAAAAATAATTTGTTTTAATTACAAAAGGTTTTTAGCCCCAATAACTTCCTTTAAAATGAGCCATTGAACAACTCACTGCGATGTTCCAGTGCCAAGCTATCTGCTGAAGAAAATATCTGTGGAAGAGAAAAAAGTTTCCGTTTAGGCAGAATGTTGTAGTAGCTGTCAGTTTTCTTGATTTTCAAGCCAAAATATTTCCCTTGCTGTTCAAGCCAAGGAACAGAAAGTTTCATATATAGGGGTTTTGGACATGGTGGTTCTTATGGTGTACTTTTTGTTTCAACAACCAAAGTGTACTGGTTGTTGAAAACCAGCACCCCGTCTCTGAAAACATACATTTTCACATTTATTCCAATAAAGACTACTTCATAGACTTATCATCAACATTTATTAATTTCAAAGTTGTGGTGCGGAAAAAGTCTGACAATTTACCTCCGTCTGCCGTCGATGGACTATCCTATGAAAATGGTATACTACACAATTCATTTAAAAAAAATATGTGTCTACGTAAATGGAACATTGGTGAGCGCTAGCAATATTGTTTTGTCAAAATTTTAATAGGTAAAAAAGAACTCTCAAGTAGGCAAATTTCTAAGATTTTGAAATCAGAAGAGTTAACATAGAAGTTTGGCACACCTTCTCAAAGTATGTTTTTGACCCTCAAATCATTACTGACAGTTTTATTTTTCTAACCTAACCCCTTTCAAAGATAGCAAAAACTTGCTAAACTACTTTTTAGCTAAAAACAAAAAAAGTTCCTTTTTAGCTAAAAAGGAACTTTAACAATCTTTCTCAACTATGTAAAACTGGGGAGACTCAGATTGGGCAATTACTATTGCCGTCTCCCACTTCCCACCTGGAGCCTTCTGCACATAAACAGATTTCCCCACCTTTACTGAAAACTAAATGAGTCTTGAACAGACTTGGAAAGTATAAACAAAATCAAATTGAATATTAGATATATAATGATATTTTTATTTTCATTTTCAATGCTGTAAAAACTGGAAAAGAATAAATTTTTAATATAATTCGCTTTCAGTGAAGTGCCAATGACACAGCAGGCTTTAGGTTTTTACAGTTAAAGAAGGGGGAAGCATCCAAATTTCGTTTTTAGTGAAACTATATTTATCTTGAACAATCTTGGAAACAACTAATAAATTAAATTGAATATTTGATGCATAATGATTTTAATTGCTGAAAGCTCATCAGTTCAAAATTTTACTGTAATTTTAATATTTTTTTTTCAATATTAAGTACAAAAGAAAACATTTGTAATATAATTCGTTTTCAGTAAAGCATCAATGACGCAGTAGCTTTTAGGCTTCTGCAGTGAGGCGGTACCCAAACTCTTGTTTGTAGTTTTTATTCAATTCAAGCTTGATTTGCATATTCAATTTAAGCTTCACTCGTCTTAAGATTTATTTATTCATTTACATTAATATCTGTTGTATGTTTGTTTGCATTGATTGTTTATTTAATTTCTATTCTATTTCTTTAATAGTAATTTCTGGTTGTTTTGAGTTTTAATTTTAACAGGTATTTGTATCTGCTGAGCTTAAATTCAATAGGAGAGTATCGTCGAGTTTAATGCAATTACGCAATGTTGTCCAACAAACAAGTGTGCCAACGCCCTAAAAGTAAAAAAAATATTTCAAAATTATTTTTAAAGATTTTGAATACGCAAAGAAGATACTGTATTACACAAAGATTATATTTTTCACATAATTATTTTTATCTATATATTAGACATCATTTTAGCAACGAGCACTTTGTCAGTTCCTAATGTCGAGCTTTCATTTTTAATAGAAATAAAATAGGCCTATGGATAGAAATTATCACTTACATGAAGGGGGTTGCCCCCTCCTCAATACCTCGCTTTTTACGCTAAAGTTTTTTAGTACTTCTAAAAAAAGCTTCTTATTGTTCTAATTAAACGATCCTTGCGTTTCAGGAGTCGTTCTTGAAGAACTGGACGAAATTCAAACTTTAGTGGAAAGAGCGAGGTATGGGGAAAGGGTAACTCCTTTCATATACGTGATAATTTCTGGAGATGGAGATGGGACGTTAAAACCTCTGAAATAAGGTTCTCTGATACGCTAAATCTGATGTTATGATTTTCATTAAGATTCTTCGACTTTCCCCCCCTTTTTGGAAAATCAGGCAAATTTTCTCTGGTTCGTTGCTTGTGATACATAACACTAAACTTAATGAACCTTATATATTTTAAGTCGGAATAATACGGCAATTCTTATGATGTACCTGTCGGTATCAAACACCATTTTTTTGAGTTTTGGTTACTATTTAGGTGCGTTGGTCCTTACTTACAGTTTGTTACCACGAACTGTTTGATTATTGTGGTTGTTTATCTATTTTTGTTATATTATTTTACAACATATACAAAATTATGTTTAAATTAAAATTGTAAAGCTAAAAACAAATATATTTAACTTTTAAATTAAGAAATCTTTTTTTTTATTTTGAAATTTTGTATTATAATATCTCTAATTATTGTTGAAAAGTTCATGTTGAATAGCATCGTATCCCTAAACTTTCTTAAACTGATTTTGAAGCAGGGCTTTCAAGAAAAGTCAAGACTAACCAATAAATTTGAAGCTAAGGTCTTCTTTAACTTTCATCCCTTGGGAAAGGATACAGCCTCAGAATATCGAGTTGTTTCTCCCTTGCGAGGCTTCAATAGAAGATTGAATAAAAATAATACTCTCTTTGTAAAAGACACTTTTGATATGTGCTCTGTAATTGCATGTTTGTATTCAAATAAGTATTGTAGCACAAGTCGTACAAATAAATCAAATGGGAGGGGAGGGTTCAAAGGTAGAAACAATTGCTAGAAAATAGTTGAAACTACAATTTTCCTTTTGAAAGCTAAACAAAATTCAGCTTGGGCGCAAAAGTGGTGGAAGGTCACATTATCTTGCTGACATATAGAGAAAAACTATTAGTAGTGTCAAGTCACGAAAATTTAGAAGGGTAAAGTATATTTTTCAATAATTAGGTGGGCAACTGTTGTTTTTTCGAATTGATCCAATAAAAATATAATATGAAAGGTATGTTTTTATTAACCTAGAGGTAGAGAAAGTTCGGAGGGGAGGGGTAAATTCAAAATTCCCGTCCCCTCCTCTCCCCCCCCCCACCCACCCGACGCCCTGAAAAATAATAATAGTTAATAAGAGACTTGTGTCTGTTTGTTTGTGTGCGCACTTGCAGAGGCTGAATATTTATTTTTCGATTTCCTCTTATTTTCTCTTCTTTTTTTGAAGCAGGATTATAAAATATATCCTATGTGAAACTTTAAATTGTGTATAAAATCCAATGGTTGTATGTTGCTAGACACTAAATACTATCATCACCTATCATTTATGGAATACATGCAGAATGCCATCTATTGTAAATTTCAGTACATACAGGAAAGCCGCGTTCGTCCTACAATGCTCAGTTTTGAGACAAAATGTATATGTATATACATGCACGAGCATATGTATTTGTGTGGGTATATTACTTTTGATATCATTGGTAAATCCATAGGGTGGTTAGCGCCAAGGTTTATCGTAAATAGAAATAAGTTGAGCACATTCTCCGATTTGTTCAAATTAGCTTAAATATATATTTCCCAAGAGACTGAAAAGGTTTGTGTCTCTATTGCGTGACCACATGGTAATACTTCTTCCATGTTATGCCTTGTATTTTGTCATCATAAAAGTTGTATTGGAAAACTGTATGAGAAATTCTTTCTCTTGGGGAATATATTTTATGTACTATGATGGTTGGTCAATAGGAAATTTTTTTTTTAGAATAATAATACTCTACATATATACAACTATTATGGGGTTACATATGACGCATCATTTGAAACCATTGATCTACGCTATACATCTACACTATCGTCCAGTTGAGAAATTTTTTATACAGACGATTACATCTTCAATCTTCTTTATAAAAACGGGTTTTTTCTTTGTGACAAAGCACATTCGTCTCAGATCCATGGTGATATTGTCTAACGCACTGGGAGGTGTTTGGGAGGAGTAAGCTACGTTACAACAGCAAAATAGGCATTTCCAGTGACATTGCAAGAAGATAATGCTCCTTTGTCATTGCGGTGATCCCCTTGTTTGCCTCAACCTATGGAAAAGAGACCAATATATTCATATATAAGCAGCAGCAAGAATTAAAAGTTAAAACAAAAGTGAAGAACAAGCAAATACGCGGTTACAATACGCGGTTATATATATATATATATATATATATATATATATATATATATATATATATATATATATATATATATATATATATATATATATATATATATATATATATTCCTTGCTGAGTTACTACTGGAGTCACCATAACGACAAAAAAAAGGAAAAACTATCCAAATAATCCACTATACTCCTTCACACACCTTAAATAACAAAGAAGAAGAAAAAAAAATAATAATAATAGCTTAGGACTCATTAATAGAACACATTTTTTCCTTGACTTTACTTCTAAATTTTTCCCAACCATTAATAATCATATTATTACTAATCCATAAATTTATAAATCAAATACAAATGAAAATGACAAATATTAATTTAAAACTCATAATTAGAATACATTTTTTCCTTAATTCTATTTCTAAATTCTTCAAAACTTGTTTCATTAATTGTCTTATCATTAGTATTCCATAATTTTATTCCTTGATAAAGAAAGGAGAACTTAGACCTTGTAGCAATGGCAATTGAAGCAGATAGTGCCTTGCTTGTTTGAGTATTATAATTGTGGCAATCAGACCTAAACTTAAACATGCCTGAGAAGCATAAAGGTAGATTATTATTATTATACTTGAACATAAACAACTGGTGATAAAAATCCTGTAAACCAGCAGCTGGTAAAATTTTTTGTCTTCTATACTCCAATCTCACAGAATCACTATAAGATTTATTAGAAAATAAATGGATTGAATTATTTTGGACAACTTGAATTGGATTAACTAGCAACAGAAATGTTGCTAACCATACCAAAGAACAATACATGGATGTATTATCAAGAAATACAACAACCTTAAAATGTGATACAGGACAAAGTGTGCAAGTTTTCTAAGGATTCTGATGTTCTGTAATAAAATTGCTAACGTGTTCCCAACATGTTTCCTAAACAAAAAAGTTCCATCAGGTGTAATACTTAAGTAATTGACACAAGACTTCCTTCTAATCTCGCCATAACTAATACCACCTCAAACTTCCTCAAGTAAAATTCTCTTTTTGCTTTTCTTAATAATCAATTCAGAGCATTGCAAATAAAGCTATGAACCTAAATTCCAACAAATCAAATATAATGACAAATTTTTTTTGAAATCCACCCCCACTTTCCTTGACCCTATCTCACCTGAAATGCTTATGAAACATGTTAAACTCCTTTGGTCAACTCCTGGTGTCACAATTTCAAATAATCTTAAATGGGACATTCATGTTTCTAATATTGTTAAACAAGCAAACGTTTCATTATTTATGTTAAAAATTTTAAACAAATTTAATTGCCCGAAGATTCAGCCCCTCTGTGTTTATTTATCATTTATCAGGCCACTATTAGAATATGCATGTCCAGTTGGGCATTCAAATCTTTCAAACAAGCTTAGTGACAAAATTGAGTCAGTCCAAAAGCATTTGCTCAGGATCATCTACAAAGAGAGCAAAAATTCCATACTCCTTTCTCCTTAAATCTGCAGGTATTACCACACTAAAAGAAAGGAGAGCACAAATTTGTTTGTGTTTTGCTAAACCTGCAATATCCAATCCTTGCACTGAGGACATCTTTCCTGATTTACATAACCCAATCTCCCCTGCTTAGCTTCCTGTGCAATCCCAACATATTCACCAATCCATACCATTACTAAGAGGTTCTGGATAATTACCCCATAACCCTTCAACCATTCATTCAACCAATTGTCCAAAATCTTTACTAAAATTTTACTAAATGCAGGTGCTAATGCTATCAACCTATAGCCATCATGATCACTAGGACTATCTTTCTTAAATAGAGGTACCATATCAATAGGCTACTTTCCATAGGGAAGGCCATACACCACTACTTATAATTCTATTTAAAATATTGACTAGGCCTAAAACTATTCAGTTTATCTATAAACTGTTTATTAAAGATGGCATTTGTCCCAGTCACTGTTAATTCTGTTTTTTTTTTAATGATAGATAGCAGTGGCAAAAATACAAAAAATTGCTATTAAAATACACATAAAGTATATACCACCACCCCCCACCCTTATGCCCAAATATATAACCAAAATTGCATTCTGAAACTAAATATAACCAAACAAACTGTACCCTAACCCATAAATATATCCAGATCAGGACATATGTTTGCACATCAGGGGGATGGAGGTAAAATTCATTTGTGATGTAAATGAAGGTTATATTTAGAATCAGAATGGATTTTTGGATGTTTGCACATTATGGGGGTGGAGTTATAATCATTTTTTTTAATCACTGAAAATGGTGAGACAAAATCACCACTTTTTGCCACTGCTTTATCTATCATTAAAAAAATAATAAAGAAACTAGCCTACCTATTTTCAGCATCAGAACTTTGCTCAATCAGAAGGAATTACCTAGCTAGCCTATATATAATATTCAACAAAGTTTACCAGACAGCAAATTTTCAGGTCCCTGTTGAGGGACCTGAAAATAAACTGCGCCAAATCTGCTACAGAAATGGCGGCAGAGGGTGATGATAATGACCAAAATTGACTCAGCTCTTAGCCACGGTTTCAGGCCAGTGGGTTCGAACAGGCGTTGTTCTCAGTTCTCCTCTAGTTTCTAGTTTTTTGTGGGAGTGAAAAACTAGTTTCGGCAGGTTTGAAGCTTCAACCTAGACCCCGAAGCCGCGCCGAAAAGTCGGCGGCGCGCCGCCGAAAAAAAAACGGTGGCGCGCTGCCGAATTTGCATCTGCGCGCTGACGCCGCCACTGATTCTATCGGCGGCGGCGTCACTAAAACGCCGCCAGTTTTTTTTGTTTTTTTCTCTCTTTTTTGGTTATCGATATCGACCTCCGGGCTTCAACCGTCATCCCGGCTAATCTGTTTCTTAAAAATAAATACTGTCATCTCGGGCTCGCCATGTATATCGGTTCATAGGAAGGAGAAGAAGAAATTTTTCTTGAAACAAAAATTCTAGCTTTCCTAGATTTTGAAGGGGCATATGACAATGTAAACCATCAAACCCTTTTAATAAGACTTGCATACCTTGGAGTACCCCCTAGGCTAGTATCTTTTATTAATTCTTTCATAGACGTGCGAAATTTTATCTTTTGTTTTGTTTCAGCCTCTTCACCTCAATAGAAAACAGGCAAAAGCCTACCTCAGGGACCAGTCCTCAAATGTCTCCTATTTGCCCTATATCGCTGGGACATGAACCTACCCCACACGAATCTACAATATGCTGATGATCTGGTGCTATGGTCATCTGGCAACACCTTTCAGATAGCACAGTCAAATCTGCAAAAGTCACTTTTCCAGTTTGAAAAATTCTCTCAACATTCAGATTCACCCATTGCACCCACCCAGTCAAAAGTAATCCAATTTCACTGGAAGCTAAACCATGTTAATGCAAAACTAACTCTAAATAAAACAACTATTCCAGAAGATAATCATATTAATTACCTAGATCTCATGCTTGACCAAAAACTTAATTTCCACCTCCACATTTCAAACACAATAAAAAAATGCTATAGAAAAACAAATATACTAAAAAGACTTTTTTCCCCACCCTGGGGCTGCAAGGAGAAACCCTTACTCCAGTTTTATAAATTACATATAAGACCCCATATTGACTATGGGCTTATCGTCTATGGTGCATGTGCCAAGACCCAGATGCAAAAAATTGAAACAACACAAAATGATATAATACGTCTCATATTTGGTCTTAGGAAACCCACAAGCACCAAGTTTCTGCTTATGGAAAGTGGATTAACAACAATAAGGGAGAGACGTAGGTTTCTCTTGACAAAACATCTTACAAAAATTGAATCAAATAGCTCACACACATTACATAATTGGTTAAGAAATCCAGCCATGTATAGAGGCATTGCAGATGAGTATGCCAATATTTAGAAGAAGTTCCCCATACCAGCAAAGTCTATTGCACCCATTTTCCCCCGATCCCCCCATGGAATTGGTCAAGTCCCATAATAAATAATGACGTCTCAAAGAGGAATAAAGATTTAACCCCCATTGCTTTTGTCCAGAAAAAATTTTCAGAACTTAATACAATTACCTATAAAAATCACTTCCAAATATTTGTTGATGGGTCAAAAATGAATGAGAAGGTTGCAAGTGATGTTTTCCTTCCTCACCTGGAAATTGCAATGGGCGAGAGATTATATAATAATTTATCTATAATGTCTGCTGAGTTAAATGCCATAATTATGGCATTAGAACACCTTAAGGAAAACCAACCTTTGATTGCAAATTCAAATAATATTATCATATATTCCGACTCTCTATCAAGCCTTGAGTTAATGGCCTCAGCTCCTCAATATAAGTTGGACATTGACACTTATCATTGTCTCAGTATTATTGATAATCTTGCTTCAAGTGGCATAAAAACTTATTTTCAGTTCATTCCTAGCCACTCTGGCATAAGTGGTAATCATCAGGTTGATGAAATAGTAAAAAATGCTATAAATATTGACCAGCCAAGTGGGAGACCAATCCCGATTAGAGATATTTACCGATGGAGGCTATCAGATATTAATTTTAATAAGATTAATTCTATCTTTTCCCCCTTTCCCAATAAGTATCTTTCTAAAATTTATCATAGAATTCGTTCTGGAACAAATGGACTAAATTTCCTTGCATTCTCATATAAGCTTTCTAATTCAAGTGGTTCAATTCCCCTGTCCCCTCTTTGCAGGCATTCTAATATGAATAATGAAACAATTGACCATTGTCTATTTGAATGTAATATGCTGACGTCAGCACAACATACCTTGCTTTGTAAACTGTTAAAATGCTTCAAACACCACAAAATCTCACTATCAGCCAAGAGCCTAGCCAACTATACTTGCACACAGAGCACAGAAATCGATATCTATCATCTTATATTTGAACTCCTTGAGTCAAAAGATCTACTGAAAGATATTTGAGAATATCTAATAAATAAGAGACAACCAATACAGTAGCTCTGTAGCCCGCAGAGTGAAGCAAAAAGAAGAGGGCTAAGTAGTACCAACTGAATAGCCCGCCTGCTGTGAATTAGAAGAAGAATTCTACCTTCCACTTTAAAATTCTGTTCATTTTTTTCTTATTTTTCGGATGAAAAGAGGCAGGTAAAAGAGCATTAGGCAATTCAGGATATTGTCATAGGCAGCGCAATCGAGCTGTCTAAGTAAAGAACAACGTTGGCACAATGTATTATTTTTTTCTTTGTTTTTTTTTTTATTTTTCCATACCAGGGCAATTCGTATCGAAAGAGTTTTCGTAGAAATTTCAAAAAGGGCTCATTCGATTGGAAATTTAAATAACTAGTGCCCTTTTTAATAGTCGAAAGTGATTGGAAGGCAGCTAACACCCCTTCCACGCCCACCGTTTCCCCAAACACATCCAATCAAAATTTTAAGATAGCCATTTTGTTCAGAGTAACTGATTTTCACAGAGAAAATATGTTTTTTGAGGAGGTTATTCCCCCACAACCCTTAGGGCAAGGGTTTTGTAGTTATGCCCTGGACGTATATAAGAACGATGTTGGCACAATGTATTATTTATTATTTTTTTCTTAGACCAGGGCACTTCATATCGAAGAAGTTGTCATAGAAACTTCGAAAAGGGCTCATTCAATTAGAGATTGGAGTGGCTTGTGCCCTTTTTAATCGTCGAAAACGATGGGAAGGCAACTAACACCCCTTCCAAGTCCACCATTTCTCGAAACACATACAGTCAAAATTTTGAGATAGCGATTTTGTTTAAAGTAGTTTAAAGTTCTGGAAATTAGGTCTTAGAGGATGACAACCACCCTCACAGCCCTTCGACTGTGGCAAACCAAAAGGCGGTAAGTGACATTTTGTAAATTTTACAGGAGACACGAAAAGCGATTTAAACCAATAACCCAATTTAAAACTAGAAAAATAAGTTGCTGGGAATCATTTCTGAACATGACCAGACGTAATTTTTCGTGCTGAATCACGTGGTGCTTTCAAAAATCCAACTTTCCATTTACTTTTGGCACTTTTGTCACTTATTTCCTTTTTTTACGTTTTTCGGCAGACCAAAAGGAGGTATGTGCCATTTTGCCGTTTTAATTTAAATGCGAAAAAATTTAACTTTTGACAATGTTTTCAGCTATTAAACTTTTTAACCGACACTTTTTTTCTTACTCACTGAATACATCATGTTGAAAACTGCTCCCTGATACCACCCACGCCTGTGAAAGGCAGAAAGCAGGGGTCGAAATCGCGCAGAAACTTCTCATATGTATCACATTCTTATAAACATAACTTCGACGATTTTAATGTAAAATAACGTATAAAAGAATTGTTTGGGTGTTTAGAAACCGACAAGAAAACAGGAACAGCATTTGACTTCAATTAAGCTTTTAGGAACTCACAAAAGCAAACCTCATTATAGTCCATCTTGTTCTTCACAACCCTCAAAAGTGAGGTCAGATGCTTTGTCTTCCGTTGCTATCTTTTTCCAGAATTCTCTGGATCTCTGGTCTCTCATGTGTGGTACCAACTTTGTCATGATATCACCTTTTTTTGATGCCTTTTCAGCATGGATTCGTGCCTTTTCAGCCATTTGCCGATGAAATTGATGCTCCTGTTTTTCTAAATCTGTTTTCTAAATTGCGATGTTTTTAAGCTGAATATCCTTCAACTTAAAAACATCGCAATAATTACAAACGTCTGACTTTGGCATTTTGTTGGAGATCTTCATCGCTCTCAACATCTCTCCGTAACTGCACAACGAACAATTCTCTTCTGGGAATCGCTCCCTAAAATCTTCCCACATATCTTTAACTGAAATTTCTCTTATTATATACCTAGTATATGGTGCATTGTATCGGCGGTAGTGAGCGACACAGGGCTTATAGGACTCGATGCGCATCCTTAAAGACTCTTTATCCATTTCTTTGCGCTGGTTCCCACCCCTTCTTTCTTTTAGAAAGTATGACACACCGTCTCGAAGGATTCCTCCAACAACAACTTTAAGAACCTTGGTGTGCTTAAAGCCAAAGGTGGCTAAAAATGTTTTTTGACACACAGGGATCATATCTTGTCCATTATTGGTAGGTAACCTGTACAGAAGTGTTACTTTTCGTTTTTTCATCCCTTCAGGGTTTTTCTTTCTCCGGTTTGGTTGCATTGTCGTAATGAACGATCTCATATAGGCTCTGTGCTTGGCTTAGCCAAGAGCTGTTTAACTTTCGTATACTAAACGCCGCTGCTCGAGAGTTAGTGACTTGCAAGATCTTTTGCATTAATTTTGCATAGTCTAGTTTTCTTCTTTTCTTCAGACAGCAATGGAAATGACGAAAAACTCCCGGCGTGGACGACCAAAAGGCGATAAGTGACAACTTGAAAACTTGTTTTACTGGTATCTTCAGCAGCCCAAAAGGAGATAAGTGCAGGACTTGCCCGTCGGTGAACTTAACTCCTTTTAGCCTGCAAGACAGCCCGAGAAATGCACATAACGCCTTTTTAACGGATCACAAAGCTTAGGATCACGGATCACGATAGAATATCTCAGATCACGATAGAATATCTTGGAACGAAAGAAGATACGCACATTCTGAATAGACCAATGGATCGAGCGTGTTCTGTTTAGTGGGGATAGATATAAAACTCATTTTTCGAGAACATGTCACTTACCGCCTTTTGGTTTTACTTACCGCCAGAACAAATTATGTTCTGGCCTTGGGAAGGCATAGGGGTTTTGAGCCCAAGTTATGTTAATTTCTGCTCGTTTTGAGTTTGACTCGGTTATTTATTGTAATTTCTGTTCGTTTTGGGTTTCATTTATTTATCGACGCTGATTTTTGGTAGGTTCACGCTTTGTAGATTATTTGATTTTAATTTTGCTCATTTTGGGTTTAATGGAGTTCTATACTTTTGTTTGAAAAAACTTATTTTTTGGAAACAGTTTTTTTAATTAATTTCTGTTCGTTTTATATTGACATAGTCTTTTCAGGGAAAAAGAAAATCATACTTTAAATCCTTTCGTTTTTTTAAGAATTTATAGTTTAGCCTGCTATTTGTTTGCTGAAAAACAATTTTCAGCAAAATTCAACAACATAGACCCTTATAAAAATCTGGACACAAATAGTAGAGTTTAACTTGGTTTCATACCTCCTCTAGTTGACCTGAAATGGAAAACTTGATAACATTCGCAAAAAAAAATTTGTTTACGTTCTTTGATAGCTTGATAGCACTTACGCTATTTTGATTTGGTCAAATTTTAAGAGCAGAAGAAGCCCTGAAAGTTTGAATATAATACCCTCAGTCGTTCTTGGGATACTGCTAAGATGCCTCATTAGGAATTAGCATAAGCACAGTGCATTTTGATGTAATCTTAAGGCAACATTTACTTTTAAAAAATAAAGGCAATTGGGAGGGTGGGCGTGGGAGGGGATTAGTTTCCCTCCAATCACTTTCGACTATTAAAAAGGACATCAGCCCTTTCTATTTTCAATCGAATGAGCCCTTTTCGAAGTTCCTACGACAACTCCTTCGATACGAATTGCCGTGGTATAAACAAAAACAAAAAAAAAAAAAAAATTGATACATTATAACCACATCAATATCAACTATAAAAATGTCAAGCCTTCCAATAACTTTCGATTATTAAAAAGGGCACTAGGCCTTTTGATTTCCAAACTAATGATCCCTTTTTGAGTTTCTACGACAACGCTTTCTATAAACACCGTATATGCCCCCAGGGCTTAAATTACAACCCTTACCCTATGGCGGCTGTCGCAAACCAAAAGGCGGTAAGTGACATGTTCTCGAAAAATGAGTTTTATACCTATCCCCACTAAACAGAACACGTTCGATCGATTGGTCTATTCAGAATGTGTGTATCTTCTTTCGTTCCCGAGATATTCTTTCGTGATCCGAGATATTCTATCGTGATGCGTGATCCTAAGCTTTGTGATCCGTTAAAAAGGCGTTATGTGCATTTCTCGGGCTGTCTTGCAGGCCAAAAGGAGTTAAGTTCACCAACGGGCAAGTCCTGCACTTATCTCCTTTTGGGCTGCCGTGGATACCAGTAAAACAAGTTTTCAAGTTGTCACTTATCGCCTTTTGGTCGTCCACGCCGGGAGTTTTTTGTCACTTCCATTGCTGTCTGAAGAAAAGAAGAAAACTAGACTATGCAAAATTAATGCAAAAGATCTTGCAAGTCACTAACTCTCGAGCAGCGGCGTTTAGTGCACGAAAGTTAAACAGCTCTTGGCTATGCCGAGCGCACAGCCTATATGAGATCGTTTATTACGACAATTCAACCAAACCAGAGAAAGGAAAACTCTGAAGGGATGAAAAAACGAAAAGTAACACTTTTGTACAGGCTACCTACCAATGATGGACAAGATAAGATCCCTGTGTGTCAAAAAACATTTTTAGCCACCTTTGGCATTAAGCACACCAAGGTTCTTGAAGTTGTTGTTGGAGGAATCCTTCGAGACGGTGTGTCGTACTTTCCAAAAGAAAGAAGGGGTGGGAACCAACACAAAGAAGTGGATAAAGAGTCTTTAAGGATGCGCATCGAGTCCTATAAGCCCTGTGTCGTTTCTTATAAGTCAGACGTTTGTGAGTATTGCGATGTTTTTAAGTTGAAGGATAGCGAAGGCTCCGCAACAGATTTAGATAAACAGGAGTATCAGTTTCATCGGCAAATGGCTGAAAAAGCACGAATCCAGCTACAGAGAGACGTGAAGGATAGCTTTTCACCAAAAACTTTGGTTTTCACTGTCGATATGCAAAAAGTTATAATTCTCCCAATAATGCCTGCTGTTAAGGAGTCTTTTTTCATGAGCCGCCTGGTATGCTTCAACGAAACGTTTGTGCCTGCAAAAAGTCGAACCACAGGGTCGGCTCCTCTTCCAGCCTATTGTATTGTCTGGCACGAGGCAACTTATAGAAGAAGTGCAGACGCAGTTGCTTCAGCTTATCATGCACTTATTGACAAGCATAGGGACACAGATGAATTCATATTTTATGCCGACAACTGTAGTGGACAAAACAAAAATTACATTCTGTTTTCTATGCTAGTGAGGATTTCGAACGAGTCCTGGGCACCCGCCAAGATCACCATCAAGTATTTGACAAAAGATCATACTCATATGTCTGCCGATGGACTCCATGGACTTATCGAGGCTAAAATTAGGAAGAGAAATGTTGAGGACTTTGGTGCTTTGAAGAAGCTGATGGAAGATTCCAGGGAAAATACTCTCGTCAGGGAGCTTTGCATCAGTGACTTTCGCGAGTGGAAAAGCGAAAAGTCCTCCAAAAAGAAGAAAGAAAACCAATCGATGCTGCTACAGAAAGTAGTTGAAGTTGTGTTCAAAAAAGGTGAATGCTCTATGTTTTATCGTGATGATTTTGAGCAGGAGCTTGTGTCTTACGATTTCCTTACAGTTGCAGCGAAGAAAGAACTTGGCAAAGGATTGCCAAAGTCTCTGAAACAACCGAGGGGAATAAATGCCTCGAAAAAAGGTAATATCATGACAAAGTTGGTACCACACATGAGAGACCAGAGATCCAGAGAATTCTGGAAAAAGATAGCAACGGAAGACAAAGCATCTGACCTCACTTTTGAGGGTTGTGAAGAACAAGATGGACTGTAATGATGTTTGCTTTTTTGAGTTCCTAAAAGTTTAATTGAAGTCGAATGTTGTTCCTGTTTTCTGGTCAATTTCCAAACTACTGAACAATTCTTTTATATGTTCTTTTACATTAAGATAGTTGAAGCTATGACTCTGAGAATAAGATACATAGGAAAAGTTTCTGCACGATAGTGACCCCTGCTTTCTGCCTTTCACAGGCGTGGGTGGCATCAGAGGGCAGTTTTCAACATGATCTATTCAGTGAGTAAGAAAAAAAATGTCGGTTAAAAAGTTTAATAGCTGAAAACATTGTCAAAAGTTAAATTTTTTCGCATTTAAATTAAAACGGCAAAATGGCACATACCACCTTTTGGTCTTTTGGTTTTGGTCAAAATTTTGATTGTATGTGTTTCGGGAAATTGTGGGAGTGGAAGGGGTGTTAGTTGCCTTCCAATCATTTTCGACTATTAAAAAGGGCACAAGCCTCTCCAGTCTTTATTTGAATGAGCCCTTTTCGAAGTTTCTACAACAACTTCTTCGATATGAAGTGCCCTGGTCTAAGAAAAAAATAATAAATAATACATTGTGCCAACATCGTTCTTATATACCTCCAGGGCATAACTACAAAACCCTTGCCCTAAGGTTGTGGGGAAATATCTCCTCAAAAAACATATTTTCTCTGTGAAAATCAGTTACTCTGAACAAAATGGCTATCTTAAAATTTTGATTGGATGTGTTTGTGGAAACGGTGGGCGTGGAAGGGGTGTTAGCTGCCTTCCAATCACATTCGACTATTAAAAAGGGTGCTAGTTATTCTAGTTTCCAATCAAATGAGCCCTTTTTGAAGTTTCTATGACAACTCATTCAATACGAATTGCCCTGGTATGGAAAAAAAAATAATACATTGTGCCAACATTGTTTTTTACTTAGACAGCTCGATTGCGCTGCCTATGACAACATCTTGAATTGCTTAATGCTCTTTTACCTACCTCTTTTCACCGAAAAATCAGAAAAAAAAATGAACAGAATTTTAAAGTGGAAGGTAGAATCTTCTTTCTTGTTCTAATTCAGAGCAGGCGGGCTATTCAGTTAGTACTATTTAGCCCTTTTCTTTTTGCTTCACTCTGTGGGCTACAGAGCTACTGGCTTGGTTATCTCTTATTTATTAGATATTCTCAGATATGTTTCAGTAGATCTTTTGACTCAAGGAGTTCAAATATGAGATGATAGATATTGGTTTCTGTGCTCTGTGTGAAGGTATAGTTGGCTAGGCTCTTGGCTGATAGTGAGATTTTGTGGTGTTTGAAGCACTTTAACAGTTTACAAAGCAAGGTATGTTGTGCAGACGTCAGCGTATTACATTCAAATAGGCAATGGTCAATTGCCTATTCAAACCTGCCGAAACTAGTTTTTCACTCCCACGAAAAACTAGAAACTAGAGAAGAACTGACAACAACCCCTGTTCGAACCCACTGGCCTGAAAACGTGGCTAAGAACTGAGTTAATTTTGGTCATTATCATGACTCTTTGCCGCCATTTGTGTAGGAAGTTCTGATGCTGAAAATAGGTAGGCTAGTTTCTTTATTATTTTTTTAATGATAGATAAAGCAGTGGCAAAAAGTAGTGATTTTGTATTTTTGTCTCACCATTTTCAGTGATTAAAAAAATGATTACACCCCCACCCCCATAATGTTCAAAAATCCATTCTGATTCTAAATATAACCTTCATTTACATCACAAGTGAATTTTGCCTCCATCCCCCTGATGAGCAAATATATGTCCTGATTTGGATATATTTATGGGTTAGGGTACAGTTTGTTTGGTTATATTTAGTTTCAGAATGCAATTTTGGTTATAGGGCCTATATTTGGGCATAAGGGTGGGGGGGGGGTAGGGTAAGACACCCAGTAGTCGGACACTTTAATCACTTTGAAAACTTTTTGACATTTAAACTACTCTAATTACTGTATTATACCACCTAGAAACTTAATTTTTTTACAGTTAAAATTCTGTATCTTTTGTGAACAAGTAGGTTACTAATTCAAATAGTTAAGCCTAGTACAGCGCTGCCTATTTTTGAATACTAACAAGTGACAATTCCGCCTAAAGTCGGACATACAAATGGCTCATTGTAAATAGTTATGACGCAATATTGCCTAGTCCTGACCAGCAGTCTCCCTATTCATGGCCACCAGCAAAAAAACTAGTTTTCTCAGTCTTGTTTTCTATACGCTGTCATCTCGGCCAAGCTAATTTCGAAATAGCTGCAGTTTGTAAATCACCATTTCGCAAATGAAAAATTAATTTTTAAAGGTTTATTACAAATTTTTTTAACAAATTTGATTTTTAGAGAAGATAATAATTAAGATTGGAATTATTGAGAAAAGTGATTATCCTTGTTATTCAATGTGAGCATGTGCCGATCAGGGGTTTTTTTTTGGGGGGGGGGGAGGGGGGGGGGACGAAATAGGTCGATATAATAAAAAAAAATTAAGGGGCGCAAAATAGGTTGATCTGATAAATTTGCAATAGGAGTAAGTTTTATTCACGCAAACTTGAGTTAATTAAGTAAATTACGCTCTTTAATGCTCTTTAAGAATATAGCAATCATTTTTGTTGGAAATGAATTTTAGCCCCCACCCCTATATATACCATTTCAGGGTAGAGTTGGGTCCAGGCGGTGTGGCGCCGTAATATTCGGTCTGATGTACCTGCGAGGGACTCTTAAACTTCCCCCCCCCCCGCATTGTCAAAAAAAAAAAATTACTGTTTATATATATATGGGTGGGGGCTAAAATTCATTTCCAACAAAAATGGTTAAATATATAACAAATCAAATTATTAATTTAGGAATAAATTGAATACACCTTTTAATGCCTTTTTTTATGCTTATTAAAAATATATTAATAATTTCTATTGGAAATTATTTTCCGCCCCCCCCCCTATAAATAACAAGTCTGGGTATACATTTATACCTAAGGGGGGGGGGCAAAATTTGTTTATGCTGTAAATCGGATGTAAGTTTAAACGTAAGTTTAAGATAAATATTCAGATTGAAATTATTGAGAAAAGTGATTTTCCTTGTTATTCAATGGAGACAGGTGCGGATCAGGGATTTTTTTTTTGGGGGGGGGAGAATAGGTGGATCCAATAAAAAATTTAGGGGGCGCAAAATAGGTTGATCCGATAAACTTGCGTCAGGAGTAAGTTTAATTAACGCAAACTTGAGTAAATTAAGTAAATTACACTACTTTAGGCTACACTAGGGGGGCGTGCGCCCCTTCGCCCCCTCCCCGCTGGATCTGCCACTGAATGAGGGGAACGGGTATTCCACTGTACAATGTTTTCAACTATGCAAGATTCCAATGGTGCACTTTTCATATTGATCTGAGACTATTTTTGATGTGTTTTAGGCTTTTTTTAGAAATCACCATAAACGTTTTTTTGGAATAAACTTTTACTTTTAAAACGAACCAAAATAATAGATACCATTCCTGAATCAATGTCCCATGGCAACTTTTTCTTAATAGTAATTTTTTTTCAAAATGTTTTTAACTTTTGGTTACTATGGGCTGTTGTTTGTTCTTTACTAGGTTACACCTACCTCTGCAACCATGACAGTAGTGGATCCAGAGGGGGGGAGGGGGTTCATCCCCTAGTCAGTACCTCACTCGTTAAGCCAAAGATTTTTTAGTACTTTCATAAGAGCTATTTATTCTAAATAACGGCCTTTGTGATTAAGGGGTCACTAAAATTTAAAGCTAGAGGTTATTTCACCACAGAAAATACGGATTTCAGTTCTGAATTGAACTGAGGGGTCACCCACTTTCCACCGCCTGGTGTACATGCCTTTTGAAAGCGGGCCCCTCGGGTTGACCTGAAACAGGCACGTACGCAGGAATTTGTTTCGGGGGGGGGGGGCAATTTGTTTCGGGGGGGGGGCCCAATTTGTTTCGGGGGGGGGGCAAATCCTTCAAACCCATTATTCTGTGAGAAAAATCAGAAAATTATGGGCAAATAAAAAAATCGTGAGATTTCGGGGGGGGGGGGGCCCGGCGGCCCCCCCGGCGTACGTCCCAGACCAGAAAGGAACAATTTCATGTAAAAAATTTCGATGCTTGCCACTCTCAACAATAGCGTGCAAAAGGGCATGCAAAAAGACAAGGTGTACTGGAGATATACCACGCATGGCAGAAGAAGTTGTACTCCAGTATGTACACATGGTAGCGGAGCGGGCAAACCCTCGAGATTTATTCAAACAAGTAAATTCAAGCCATATATCTAAGTTACCATCTTAATTGTCTAGTTGAGATTATTTAAATAGGCCTACTGTAAATTCCTTATGTACTTACCGTGACAATTTCGGAAACCAAAATACTAAATAGATTTCATATTAGGGACGCCCCTGTGAATACTTTTTTCATTCGGACCTGCGGAGAGCTAGGGCGGAGACGGTAACCTTAATACTTAGTTCTATGTAGCCTGTATATTGGTTTTTCTAGGTTGATAGTGTTTTTGTTGCTGTTGGGTTTGTTTTTATCTTATGTCTTTTTTCCTTTGCTGTGACGTTGTATTTTCTTTGCTGAAAGTTTTTAAATGTATTTCTCCAAATCTAGGGGGGGGGGGTAAATTTGTCATTTTTCATAATTTTTCTATGAAAAAACCATAAAGTAATTTTTTAAATGAAAAAAAACAAGTATTTTTTTAAAAATTGGGAAAAAGTATAATTTCTGGAGAGGAATGAGGTACCCTTTGCGTACCTCCTCGTGAAGGACCTCAATACACATCGATTTGAACCTTGCATATATTCACCAATAATGGATTGTTTAGAAGCTATTTAGCTTTAAGTGAGGGTTTGGATTAATTCCAATTCAATCCATAAAACTCCAGCTTTCTAACACAGCGGATAGCATTTGTAATTGATTTTTTGTTAAAACGTTACTCGTATAAGAAGATATTACGTCATCGTTTCAAGTTAAACCCTTCTGAGCCAAAACGAAATGCAGCATTGAATTATTCTTGCTTTTTTTAAGTTTAGCTGGGAATTCAGAAAACCAGCTCGAAAATTAATTGGTGAATATAATTTTTAATCATAATGTAGAATTAATTACATAACTAAATAAATTAGGCAAAGGTTGCCTTCGTGACAGCCGTATAATGATGTCGGTTACATTATGTACACCGGGTGGAGAGACATAGGCAGAGCTTTTTCGGGGAGAGGAGGTATCCAATAACAGAAAAAAAATGAGAGCTTTCAAGGGAAAGGGTATGTCATTATGTATATACAAAAGGGATGATAGGAGAACCCTTATCAGGACCGTTCAAGGAGCCCCTGGGATTGTGACACAGTTTATATAATTATAAAAATAATTTCTTAAACCACATTGGCCTGACATCACATAAAGAAAGAAAAACGAGCAAAAATGGGGTTTTTATAGGCCAAATGAAGATACTGAAAAAACGAAGCGAATATTTCGAGAGGACAAACGCCTCTCTTCTTCAGCGCGAAACGAAACGATGTATCAATAAAAGCCAAAAATTAAAAGAATTAAAACCAACTACCTAACAACCATAAAAGCGAGTTATTCGCCAATATCCGCGATTTGCACAAAATCCAAAGAGTTAAAAAAGTTGTTCGCTAGTATCCGTCGATGGCAGTTCATATTTCTTGGATTTTGTGCAAATCGCGGATATTGGCGAATAACTCGCTTTTATGGTTGTTTGGTAGTTGTTTCTAATTCTTTTAATTTTTTGGCTTTTATTGATACATCGTTTCATTTCGTACTGAAGAAGAGAGGCGTTTGTCCTCTCGAAATATTCGCTTTGTTTTTTCAGTATCTTCATTTGGCCTATAAAAACCCCATTTTTGCTCGTTTTTCTTTCTTTATGTTTATATAATTATCCAGTGAGTATACCGCAGATGATTTCTGGCTCTTCATTCTCGGTGCGAACAAAAAGCTCCTCCCACTTATTGGTGAGCCGGCCAAGTGGTTTTGTCAGTACTTGTTCCGTAGGTGATTATTCTTTGTCTACCCGTGAAAAGATCTAATGCCGCTTATGTTTATACGTTCTCTGGAGCACTCGCACCTCGGTCCGGGTTTTATAATGGGTGAGATAGGTAAAGATCATACTGCTAATTATATAAACTATGGATTGTGATATTGCTTGTGTGTTTGCGTCATCCAATACCTCAAAATCTGCAAACAAGTTGAAACGATTTCGAAACGTTGCATATATTAGTGCAAGTTTTTGAAGCATATCAAACAGTTCGTGATAACGAACTGTAACGACTCGACTCAATAGTAACCGAAATTCTGCAAAAAGACTTTTGATATCAATAGACACATCAAAAGAATTGGCTTTTTGTACTGATTCCGACTATATAATATTCATTAAACTTAGTGTTGATCACAATAACTACGAGCCTGAGAAAAATTGCCTGATTTTCAAAAAAGGGGGAACACCCCCAAAAAGTCAGATTATTAATAAAAATTGCACCATCAGATTCAGCATATTAGAGAACCCTAGTATAGAGGTTTTAAGCTCCCATCAGCAAAACTGTAAGATAGTTATTTGGTTGAGCATATTTGAAAGAAACAAAGACTATATTTTTGATGGTGACATGACCCCCCACAGCCCGTGGGAATAGGGCTAAGTTATGAAATTGTTATTAGGAAGTATTCTGACATTTTTCAAAGGAGGGGGAAGTTTCTGTATGGCTGAATTCCTATTTTGGCAGAATTCCTATGCGATTTTTTTTTATTTGTCTTACTTTCTCTTTGTCGTCTTAATTTTTGCATGTGAAGATGATGGAATTCTTTGGGGGAAATTTGCAGCGGGGTTGGAATTGTCTGGAGGATTTTTTCGCGGGGGGGGGGATTTTCCACGGCACAAATTCTCCATGGGGAATTTTCGGCGGGAGCTATTTCCTTCTGGCAACCGGGAAAATTTTTCTACGGGAGAGATTTACGGCATGATTTGAAAAAGATTAGGAATTAGTCTCTTTTGAAATCAAAGTAGCCTATGCTATAGAGAATTTTTCAAATGAAGGAGTAACATTAAAACTGAAAACGAACAGAAATTATTCCGTATATGAGGGAGTTTCCCCTCTCCTTAATTCCTCGCTCTTTACGCTAAAGTTTGACTGATTGTCCCATTTTTTTTAAGAACGACTCCTGAAACACAAGGGCCGTTTAATTAGAATAAGCTTTTTTAAAAGAACTAGAAAACCTTAGCGTGAAGAGCGAGGAATTGAGGATGGGGGGCAACCTTCCCATATACGAAATAATTTCTGTTCGTTTCAAGTTTTAATGTCGCTCCTTACTTTAAACTCAATTTTTAATTCAAACAACATCCTTATGCTGCCATAGCTTTGGGCTAACATTTACAATTTTTCATCACATTTGCAGCTTTCTTATGATTTTGCAAATCACCTATTAAGTCTTACCATGTCAATACGACGACGCCTCCAGTTTTATCATGAAGGTTTGGTGGCCTTATGCCTTTATATGATAATGTTTTCTCCTCGCCTTTTGTCAATAAGGTTTTGGTCTGTTCTGTCTTGTTGACACGGCACCGATAATCTCATAAGCTAAACCTTTGTGGTCCGTGTTCCTGCTAAGAGGTTTTACAAGGGTTAATTCTCATCGAACTTCAACTGACAAAATGGATAACATGTGAATAAGCGAAAATGTTCTAGCTAAAATTCAAGACAAGAAAGTGAGGGTTTTGACTGGAAAATGAAAGTAAAGGGGGATCAGCTATGGTATGGGTATTCAATACCTTAATTTACGTCGGTTATACCCTCAAATATCCACCAATCTTGGCTTCCTTAGCAGTTATTATCTATAAGAATATTTTTGACCTTATTCCAATTCGAACAATAAATTCCAGCTTTTTCACTTAACCGATGGCTCTTGGGATGCACTTTTAAAATTTATTAATCAACTATTCATATTTATTATTATGGATAATTATTATTATTATACTATTATTTTATAATTTGAATAAAAAGTGCCCAGGAATTCGGGAAGATTTATTATTTCGTGGGTAGGCCCTTGGCCCCCTTGCGTACGTTCCGGCTTTAGTTTTGGCCTCAGAGCAAAAAAAATTAAATCTTTTGGTACTTACGTGTTATCCCGACCACACTCAAGGAGTGAAGTTAGGTCAATCATAATGAAATATACCAAAATATGATGAAAATATAATGATTTAGTAACAAAAATTATGAAAAACTATATCAGAGAACTATGGAAAGCAGGCCCCCCAGAACGCTCGGCATAGGAATTCACCGTTGAAATAACCAGATTGACTAGTTTCTTTTACCATGTTCGCTATGCAATATCTCGCTTGTTGCCCGGCTACTAAAACAGTACCGAAATATCTAATTTAACCAACTTTATATATTAAATATTTAATTAAAATATACCTGCACAGTAGTTTATTTCACTTAGGCTAAGCGGTACTTACGCATTATATGGGCGCTTCTAAAAAGTCAGGTTTGGTTAATGCTAATAAAATAAAATAAAAAAGGATGAATATATAATAGTTTATAAACAAATTTGGGCTATATATTTGCACATTAGGGGGGGGCTGGGGGTAGAGCATAGCATATATTAAATACGTAACCTAACCTAACCTGGGTACCTTTTCCTCCCCCTAAACCCAAAAAACAACAGTTTAAATATCGTAAACGCAATGAAAACCACGCTTTGCATTGCATTACTCTATAGCGGTCTCTTGAAATAATCCGTCTGGCGGGTTTTTCGCGACTGGTTTCCTTTTAAAGGCCCATATAATGCGAAAGTACCGGCTAAGATGATTAACTAAGTGTATACAGAAAAACCAGCTTTAAACAGATAAAACTTCTTGAGCGTGGTCGGGATAACAAGTAAGTACCAAAATAACATTTATTTGTCTTCATTACTGACCCCCCCCAAAAAAAAAAAAAAAAACAAAAAATACTGTGTACGGCATCAGGCATCAGGCTGATATTTTCTTAATGTGCTGAGTAAGGACTTTGGGCCCCCACAAAATTCTTAAGAATGTTTACGTAACTCCTGTCCCTTTATACTTTTCTTTTCTTAATTCGGTCTCCCCACAAAAATTAATTAAAGCATATCTGCCTTTTCCGAGATGTTTCTTACGGACATCAATACTCTCTAACCCCTGCAAAAAAAGCAATTAGGATTCGGTTAAGAGCATCAGTCAAGTTTTGCAGCGACTATCTAAGAGAATATCCAATGAATACACATCTGGACTAGCTTCTTTATCTGAGTTTCAAACCGAGAAAACGAGCATGACTTTCAAATCATGGAAAATTTATGGCCGATAGACATTTAAAGGGACTCGACAAGTCTAACTGACACACCATGCATTCAATTGGTCGAGTTAGATGGAATTTCATCAAATTTAAAAAGCTAATCGAAGGAGCTCAAGGAGGAGGGAAGAGCTTCATCATGGTCGTTGCCATACAGGGGCGTCGCTTGGGGTGGCAAGGGGGGGGTAGTTGCCCCCCCGATAATGTGGATAAAAAAATATTATACATCCAATGCCCTTTGACTATCCCAATATGGATCCTTCTTGCCCCCCCCACCCCCCAAAAAAAATGCTGGAGTCGCTCCTGGCTCTAAGATACAATAAACATTTTTTTTTTATAAAATAAACATTTCATTGTTTAAGAAAATGTAGTTGCGAGAAAGTCAAACTTTATCGTAAAGAGCGAGGCCTTGAGGAGGGGACAGCCCCTTTCATATACAGAATAATTTCTGTTTGTTTTAAGTTTCAACGTCGTTCCTTACTTTCAGTTAAAAAAAACTTTTTTTTTATTTAATTTTTGAACGTTTTTGAATTAATGCAGATTTTGATTTTGGCTCACCGTACATGAATAATTAAAACAAAATTTGAATATTAATTTTACTTTTTTTTGGTTAAATGGCTTTCTCGAAACTTGTTTAATTTTATTTACGAACGTTTTTATTAGTAATAAATATACGTAACTTACGAATTAAATTACGTAACGAACTTCTATATTCATGGATTTTTAATACGTATATTAGAGGGTTCGCCCCCTTGCTCTTTAAGCTTAAGTTCGAATTGTGTTCCAATTCTTTAAAAATTACCGCTTAATGACAAAGGCCGTTAATTAGAATAAATAGCTCTTATGAAAGTACTAACACACAATAAAACAAACAATAAAAAACTTTAGCGTAAAGAGCGAGGCGTTGAGGAGGGAACAGCCCCTTTCATATACGGAATAATTTCTGTTCGTTTTAAGTTTTAATGTCGCTCCTTACTATCAGTTTAAAAAACTTGTTTTTTTTATTTAATCAGAAGAATGATCACAGATGTGTTTATTTATTTTTTTTTTTTTATGTCCCCAGGGGTGATCTTACAAATCCAGTAGTCCTATAATATCGTAAGAGGGCTCATTTGACCGAAAATTAAAAGTTCTAGTGCCCTTTTTAAGTGACCAAAAAAATTGGGGGGGACCTTGGCCTCCTCCCACGCTAATTTTTTTCGCAAATTAACCCAATCAAAATTTTGAGGTAGTCATTTTGTTCAGCATAGTCAAAAATCTAATAAATATGTATTTGATGATGACTTAATACCCCACAGTTCTCGAGGGAAGGGTTGGAAGTCATGAACTTTGCCCATTGTTTACATATAATATTGGTTAATAGGAAGTATAAAGACGTTTTAGGAGGGATTCTTTTCTGATGGAGGGGGAGGAAAGGGTTACGGGGGAGGATTCTTCCAAGGAGGATGTTTCCTTGGGGGAAGGGACAGTTCTATGAAGGGAGCGCCGGATTTCCAAGCATTATTTAAAAAACGATCAGAAATTAAATAAAACAAATATTTTTTTCAACTTAAAGTAAGGAGCAACGTTAAAACTTAAAACAAACAGAAATGATTACGTATATGAGGGGGTTCGCCCCCTAGTCAATACCTCGCCCTTTTCACTAGTCTTTTTTTTAGTAGTTTCAAAAGAGCTATCTATTCTAATTAACCGGCTTTTGTGATTCAGGGGTTTGTGATTCGAACAAAACTCGAATTGTAGCGTAATGAGCAAGGTATCGACTAGGGGGCAAACTCCCTAATATACGTAATAAAACATACAAATATAGATGTTCGTCACGCAAGTTAATTTGTAAGTTACGTCAGAACAAAATTTCGAGAAAGCCATTTAGCAAAAAAAGTAAAATTAATATGCAACTTTCGTTTTAATTATTTATGTACGGTGAGCCAAAATAAGATCTTACAGCTCACTGATATTAGCAAAAAGTGTGAAGACCGCCACTGTTTTGCCATATAGAACAATGATGAGAGAACTTTGATGATCTACTCATCAGTGTTCTCAGACCGCTGATCAGAGCAGAATGATGGATGACGTTTGCACAAAAACGACCAAAGATGTAGGATCTTCGTTCAAAGATTTCACTTTTAAGCGTTTTCTGACAAAAGATGTAAGAACTCAGCACATTGATGAGTGAAAAAACAGGCCTGATAGCGGTCTCTTGCAAATAGCCTATTTGACAGGTTTTTCGTCACTGCTTTCCTTGTACAATAGCAAATTTTTTTTCTTGGACAAGGCTGTACCCAGGGGGGGGGATTTGAACACCCCCCCTCCAGAAAACGAAATGTTTGTCTGACGTGTGAAAATGTAAAAAAAATGTAGGTAAACAAATTTTGGTGTTTACGCATCATACAGGTATACTATAAAGGGCTTCCGCCCTCGAAAATTATAATTCGGGGACGAGTCTTAAATATTCGAGTATTTTTAGGGGAAAAGTCTTCAAGATTCGTGGGTTTTTGTGAAAAAACAAAATAGAACTTCGTTGTCAAAACTTGGGCGCCAAATTGGTTTTAGCTTCGTTTTAAGGCTCAAGTACGGCTTGTATCTGCCTTTTTTTTATCCTAAAGTTTTTTATAATCCTAAAAGCATAGAGAAACACAATTAGTTGGTTTATTTGTACTAGTTTTATTGATATATGTTAGAGAGGCTGTAAAAGTAATAATTTTTGTTCGTTTTAAGTTTCAACTTTGCTCTTTACTTCCTTCGGAAAAACTTTGTTTTTTTAAATAAATTTTCTTAAGAATACACTTTACTTGACGTTCAAGTAGTGCATCAAGAATATGATATGCTTAGACTTCGCTAGGGGGCACGCGCCCCCTCACCACTCCCCGGATCCGCCACCATTAGCTGTTATCCGTTAGCTAATGGGTTTTGCAAAACTGAGTGACAAATCTAGGGGGAAAGCCCCCCGCCCAAATTATATAGGACGAGTGTAAAATAAAATAGGATGAATTTATAATAATTTAGAAAAAAATTTGGGCTATATATTTGCACATTAGGGGGGAGGGAATCATACCATATATTAAATACGTAACCAAACCTAACCTAGGTACCTTTTCCCCCCTTAAACCACAAAAATCAATCGTGTAAATATTGACACTCATTGAGAAACCACGGCTTTGCAGTCATTTATCTATAGCGATCTCTTGCAAATAGCGTATTTGACAGGTTTCGGGACTGGTTTCCTTGTACAATAGCAAATTTGTTCCCTTGGCCAAGGTAGTACCCAGGGGGGGGGGTTTAGGGTTTTGCCCCCCCCCCCCCCCAAAAAAAAATAATGGTCAGACTTGTAAATTATGCGGTGCCCGCATAATGCGTAAGTACCCAATTATGTTTTTTTTGTTTAACCCAACTCCCCCCAGAAAAAACAGAAATTCCATCCCTTATGGACGTTTCCCCACCAATAACCGGTCCCCTAGTACAAATTTGCTCCCACAGAAAATTTTCCATTACTCGGTCATTAAAATCAGGTTCCCCGCTATTAAGATGATATTTTTTGTCATTAAAATGACAACAACAATTCCGTTGAGCCGAAATATATAGCCCAAATTTGTTTACAAATTATTGCATATTCATCCTATTTTACTTTATTTCATTAGCATGAACCAAACTTGATTTCTTTTTGATACAACCTTCCATTTTTGACACACGTCAAAAATAAATAAAAAATGGAATCAATATGCGACTAATCAAACAAAAACAGGTGTCAAAAGCAATTAAGACATCCCGTCGCGTTTAAAATGATACCATTTTGAAAAAATTACTATTAAGAAAAAGTTGCCATTGGACATTGATTCAGGAATGGTAACTATTATTTTTGTTCGTTTTAAAAGTAAAACTTTATTCCAAAAAACAGTTTATGGTGATTTCTAAAAAAAGGCCTAAAACACATCAAAAATAGTGTCAGATCAATATGAAAAGTGTACCATTGGAATCTTGCATAGTTGAAAACATTGTACAGGGGAATACCAGTTCCCCTCATTCAGTGGCAGATCCAGCGGGAGGGGGCGAAGGGGCGCACGCCCCCTAGTGTAGCCTAAAGTAGTGTAATTTACTTAATTTACTCAAGTTTGCTTTAATTAAACTTACTCCTGACGCAAGTTTATCGTATCAACCGATTTTGCACCCCCCTAATTTTTTTTTTGGATCCACCTATTCTGCCCCCCCCCCCAAAAAAACAAACAATCCTTGATCCGCACCGGTCCTCATCGAAAAACAAGGAAAATCACTTTTCTCAATAATTTCAATCTGAATATTTATCTTAAACTTATGTTTAAACTTACCTCCGATTTACATAAGAAACAAAATTTGCCCCCCCCCTTATGTAGAAATGTATACCCTTAATGGGCATATATAGGGGGAGGGGGGCTGAAATTCATTTAAGTTAGAAATGATTATTATATTTTTAATCAGCATAAAAAAAAGGCATAAAAAGCATAAAAAAGAGCATTAAAGAGCATAATTTACTTAATTAACTCAAATTTACGTTAATTAAACTTACTCCTGATGCAAATTTATCAGATCAACCTACGTTGCACCCCGTAATTTTTTTATAGAATCCAACTATTTTGCCCCCCCCCCCCCCAAAAAAAAATCCTTCATCCGCACCTGCCCACATTGAATAACAAGGATAATCACTTTTCTCAATAATTCCAATCTGAATTATTATCTACTCTGAAAATCAAATTTAAATAAAAAATTTCTTATATTAACCCTTTCAGTCACCATGTTCTCACATGAGAACATCACAGCTTCGCTTGGTCTTCTTGGACCCTGTAGATGGCAGCGATACTCGAGTATGCGCTCCATAATAATAAGTAATGCGAAAAGACACTGGCGAAGTTTCAAACCGATGATGCTAAATTCTGATTTTTATCAGTATTTTGAAGTTGTTGCACATCCGTACTCGAAAGAATGGATCTACCAGGTATGTTTTCATGCATTTTTTTTACCAGATTTACCATGAAAATACGCGAAAAAAGGGGTTCATTTGTCCTTTTCAGTTAGTTACCCCATCTATTAAAAAAGTTTATCTCGCTAGTGCGTTGGATAGATGCCGCAGATTTTTTCGAAGTAGCGTGTTCTTGGGTAAGGACAGTGTGACTTGATACTAACTTTTCTAGTTCAATAGCAGCATATATGGTACAGTCAGAGGAACATACTTTTGTTATTATTATTTCAAAACATCAGTTATAATTTTTTCCTGTCACGTCGCTTTTCTGTAAAAGCGACTCACTATCTTCTTTTCCAGGTCCATCCAATGATCGACCACGTCGAGTTCGTCACGCTGACATACTGAATGTCTTGGACGCGATCGACTCAGACCTTTCAGAGTTATCGGACCTACCAAACTCAGATGACGAAGGTGAAGATTGGGCGTCAGTAAATCTATCGCAGCCACACGATACGGATGAAGATTCATTATTGGAAGTTGAGGATGATGAGCCGCTCCTCCCCCGCCTCCGAAAAATCGAAAACGCAGACTCGTATGGAAGAATGCGATCTTCTCGAAAGTTATCAACAATGCCGACCCGGCGCCGCCGCCACTTGGTCCCGAGGAGCCTATAGACTACTTCAAAGAATATTTTGATAGTGAATTTTATGAGTTAGCCGCCGAGATGACCAATCTTTATTCTGTACAGAAAACCGGCTCAAGTTTGGGTACAACAGCCTCTGAAATAAGAAGGTTCATAGGTATTCATATAGCGATGAGTGCTTTTAAATTCCCAAGGTATCGCATGTACTGGGGTAGTCGGACTCGGATACCTCTAATAGCAGACGCCATGAACTTCAATAGGTTTTCGCGTCTCCGAAATTTGTTTCATCTGGTAGATATCCTCTCTAAAGACCCGGAGAACACCGATCGCGTATGGAAGGTTCGTCCGGTTATAGACCGGGTCCTGAAAAAGACAGAAAGCATCGTACCTTCTGAGTATGTATCAGTCGACGAGCAAATGGTGCCGTACACCGGTGCATTGGACATAAAACAGTATATCAGGGGAAGCCAACACCGTGGGGCATAAAAATCTTTATGCTTTGTAACAGTAACGGCATCATACTCACTTTTGATGTTTACCAGGGTAAGAAAACTATCCTGACGGAAGAGCAGAAGCAGTTCGGACTGGGACCTGGAATGGTACTAGCTCTTGCTGGTCGCGTCCAGCTTCGCCCGCATACGAAAATATTCTTTGACAACTTTTTTACGAGTATTCCGCTCCTTGAAGAGCTTGAACGGAAAAGTATGTATGGCACCGGCACGATCAGAGCGAATAGAGTTCTTGGCGCAAAGTTGGAATCTGATACGTCTCTGAAAAAGAAAGGAAGGGGGCGTTCCACGAGCTAGTGAGTGGAGAAGTATGTCTGATCAAGTGGATGGACTGTAGATCGGTGATAGTCGCTTCTAACATGATTGGAAGCGGCAACGTAAAAAACGTGATGAAGTGGTGTAAGAAAACGAAGACAGAGGTACAAGTGACGCAGCCGGAAGCTATTGCGGCTTATAACCTGAGTATGGGTGGGGTTGATAAGCTTGACCAGATGGTATCCTACTATAGGACCCTCATTCGATCAAAAAAATGGACTTTGAGACTCGTATTCCATTTGATCGATCTTGCTGTAGTCAACAGTTGGCTTGAATATGTCGAGATTTGCAAGGCACAGAATATGAGACAAAAGAACATTGTCGATTCGTTCACCTTCCGACTCGACATAGCAGAGACTCTCATTATGTCTGAAGACACTCCTAGAAGAAGAGGCCGACCCAGATCTCTTCCTTCAAGCGAAGAGGAGGAGAGTGATGAAGAAGACTCGGTTGCCGAAAATCGTAGGAAACGAAAACTCAAATTTCGTAGGCCCTGCTCCGCCGTGAAGAAAGATTCCTTTGCTCATTGGCCAGAAAAATTTGCCGCCCAAAACAGGTGTAAAAATGCCCCCTGTATCATGAAGACTAGGTTCATGTGTACCAAGTGCAACGTCCCACTTTGCCTGGAAGAATCGCGAAACTGTTTCGCACAGTTTCACAAACCTAAAGAAACGTAAAAGGATCATTGTCAATTCAGTTTCTCGTTTTTTGTACTATATTTGAAGTCTCAGTTTTTCATTGGTTTTATACTGTATTTGAATAAATTTGGTCACACTGTCCTTGCTCAAGTACATGGTGGAAAAGAAAGAAGACGTTCATAAAAAAATCTGAAAAAATTCCTGGTAAGTACTTATCCATCACATGGTTGACTTTCGCTACTCTCATAATTTTGACCTTCCAGGCTAAAATTCGTGACTGAAAGGGTTAATAAACCTTTTACAATTTAATGTTTTGTTTGCCATCATGAATCATGAATTTGCCAAAACATGAATTAGCAGGTTCTGCCTATAGGCCTAGCAACAAGCAGACGAAAACCCGACAAAAGCGATCAGGAAATCAATGAACGGAACAAAGCAATATTGCGTAATAACTATATACATGAGCGATTCCTATATGTCCGTCTATAGGAAGATTTGACACTTCTTAGTAAATTTAAAAATAGGAAGCAATGTACAATTGAAACTATTTGAATTAGTAACCTACTTGTTCAGAAAAGAAGCAGGATTTTAACTGTAAAAAAATTAAGTTTCTAGGTGGTATAATACAGTAATTAGAGTAGTTTAAATGTCAAAAAGTTTTTAAAATGATTAATTTATCGCAGGTGACCGGGAATTGGAGACTTTTGTCCGTGAATAGGCTGATGATTCATTCCTATCAAAGATTCTGTCCGAGAATAGGCAGGTGGCCGACTACTGGGTGTCTTACCCTATATATGCTACTTCATGTGTATTTTAATAGCAATAGGCTATTTTGTATTTTTGCCACTGCTTTATCTATCATTAAAAAAAAAAAAAAACAGAATTAACAGTGACTGGGACAAATGCCATCTTTAATAAACAGTTTACAGATAAACTGAATAGTTTTAGTGAATATTTTTAATAGAATTATAAGTAGTGGTGTATGGCCTTCCCTATGGAAAGTAGCCTATTGATATGGTACCTCTATTTAAGAAAGATAGTCCTAGTGATCATGATGGCTATAGGTAGATAGCATTATCACCTGCATTTAGTAAAATTTTAGTAAAGATTTTGGACAATTGGTTGAATGAATGGTTGAAGGGTTATGGGGTAATTATCCAGAACCTCTTAGTAATGGTATGGATTGGTGAATATGTTGGGATTGCACAGGAAGCTAAGCAGGGGAGATTTGGTCATGTAAATCAGGAAAGATGTCCTCAGTGCAAGGATTGGATATTGCAGATTTAGCAAAACACAAACAAATTTGTACTCTCCTTTCTTTTAGTGTGGTAATACCTGCAGATTTAAGGAGGAAGAAGTATGGAATTTTGCTCTCTTTGTAGATGATCCTGAGCAAATGCTTTTGGACTGACTCAATTTTGTCACTAAGCTTGTTTGAAAGATTTGAATGCCCAACTGGACATGCATATTCTAATAGTGGCCTGATAAATGATAAATAAACACAGAGGGGCTGAATCTTAGGGCAATTAAATTTGTTTAAAATTTTTAATATAAATAATGAAACATTTGCTTGTTTAACAATATTAGAAACATGAATTTCCCATTTAAGATTATTTGAAATTGTGACACCAAGGAGTTTAACATGTTTCATAAGCATTTCAGGTGAGATAGGGTCAAGGAAATTGTGGGTCAATTTAAAAAAAAAAAAATTGTTGTTATATTTGATTTGTTGGAATTTACATTTATATTTAGGTTCATAGCTTTATTCGCAATGCTCTGAATCAATTATTAAGAAAAGCAAAAAGAGAATTTTACTCGAGGAAGTTTGAGGTGGTATCAGTTATGGTGAGATTAGAAGGAAGTCTTGTGTCAAGTACTTAAGTATTACACCTGATGGAACTTTGTTGTTTAGGAAACATGTTGGGAACACGTTTGCAATTTTATTACAGAACATCAGAATCCTTAGAAAACTTGCACACTTTGTCCTGTATCACATTTTAAGGTTGTTGTATTTCTTGATAATACATCCATGTGTTTAATATTGTTCTTTGGTATGGTTAGGGACATTTCTGTTGCTAGTTAATCCAATTCAAGTTGTACAAAATAATGCAATCCATTTACTTTCTAATAAATCTTATAGTGATTCTGTGAGATTGGAGTATAGAAGACAAAAAATTTTACCAGCTGCTGGCTTACAGGATTTTTATCACCAGTTATTTATGTTCAAGTATAATAATAGTAATCTACCTTTATGCTTCTCAGGCATGTTTAAGTTTAGGGGATGATATATATATATATATATATATATATATATATATATATATATATATATATAAATCGAAAAATAAATGTTCAACCTCTGCAAGTGCGCACACAAACAAACAGACACAAGTCCCTTATTAACTGTTATTAATATTTATATATATATATATATATATATATATATATATATATATATATATATATATATATATATATATATATATATATATATATATATATATATATATATATATATATATATATATATATATATATATATATATATATATATATATATATATAAATAAATATATATATATACATATATATATATATATATATATATATATATATATATATATATATATATATATATATATATATATATATATATATATATATATATATATATATATATATATATATATATATATATATATATATATATATATATATATATATATATATATATATATATATATATATATATATATATATATATATATATATATATAAATAAATTATGTCAAGGATATTCTTTTCTGCAATGGTTACCCAATCAAACTAATTGAAAATATAATAGATAGACGATTAAACAAGATAAAAGAACAAAATAGGGAGCTTGTCCCCCTTGATTCAGTTACACCGGCAATGGAGAAAAAAACTTTCATCGTTTTACCATACATCCCAAAACTTGGCGATAAACTTGGAAAAATTTAAAAAAAACATAATCTCTGTTTCTTTCAAAACCGAACAAAAAGTTGAACACTTCTTCAACTCAGGAAAGGATAAAACAGACACTGTACTGGGTAGTGGCGTTTACAGAATCCCGTGTTCTTGTGGAAAATTTTACATTGGTAGGACCCATCAACAACTAGGTGAACATTTGCATGAGCACAAAATTTCAATAGATAAGTCCCTGAGATTAAAAAATAACAATGACAACTTTGATTCAGCATTGGCTTCGCATATTTTTGTAAATCCAACCCATCTAGTTCTGTTTGATGAGGCAACCTTAATATCAACTGTAAATGGTGTACCACAAACTTTTAAAGATGTAATTGAGATAAAAAAATATATGAAGCAAAATTTTGCAATAAATAGAGATACTGGAGATATTTCATTAAGCCCAATTTACGACAGTTTAATCTTGAAGGACTCAATCAATATTTTCACCCGAATTAAATTAAAAGGACCTATTTGCATACCTAATGAAAACTGAAATTGTAGACCAGCTAAAACTATTGCAAGGCGAAAGATCCTTGCCCAATCATCTTGGTAAATTTATTTTCATTGATTCCTGCCTGGTTTTTATTCAGTGTCTGTTCTGTCTTTGTAAAGTAAACTTCGAAAGGTTAGATTTTCGTTTTTTTTTTTTTTTTTTTTTTTTTTTTTAGCACTGAGGACGACTTGGCGGAGGTCCTTGTCGAAATATTTGCTTATATTTTGTCATCTTCATGGTTTCTCCACTGGCTGACAAAATCCTTGTTTTTTCACCCTTTTTTATTTTATTTTTCATTTTGTTACTTTCTCTCCTCTCTGAGTTTCATTTGTCATATATATATATATATGTATATATATATGTATATATATATAGATATATAGATATATAGATATACAGATATATAGATATATAGATATATAGATATATAGATATATAGATATATAGATATATAGATATATAGATATATAGATATATATATATATATATATATATATATATATATATATATATATATATATATATATATATATATATATATATATATATATATGATACGGGCTTGTATATATATATATATATATTATCCGGCATTACTGTTTTTCTCTTTTCGTCTAGCCTTTTATTTTCAAGTTTTTTTTATCTGCTTTTATTTATTCACTTTTTATTGTCTTGATTGTTGGTTTTGGACGAATCCTTGTATTTGTTATCCCCAACAACTACGAGCTATGCTCTCCATTGGAGTTTATTATCGTTTTGCTCTTGTGTTGTATTGAGTTGAATCAATAAATCTTTCTATCTACCTAACGTGCTAGTAACTTATTCGAACTTTTTTTTTCTATTATAGACCATTTTTAATTTTTTCTTTCTTTCAACTTTGTAACTATTTTCAGACTTTTTCCAATCTTCATTGTCAGCAACGTCTCAGGAGAGAATCTAAACTTCCTTACGCATTTTCTGAACTTACTATCTGAAAGACCACCTAATATGAATGAGCCAGCCAAATTTTCAATTGATCAAGTTCATGAAGTTCCTGTGAGTTTCATTTTAGTTATTTATTCTTTAAGGCAGCTCAAACTTGGCCCTTTTTACCCCTTAAACTACCCCTCATTATTTAATATGCGAATTTACAGTTCTAAAGATCAAGTATAAATAATGATATTGTATACCTGAATGTCGATATATCTAATAAAATCGATATTTCGGTCGTCTTACCGAATACCATGGTACACTAAGTCATAAAGGTTGTAAAATCCCTTAAGCGGACGTCGGGACAATAAACTAATATTGAGTAAACATAGCTGCCACATCTAGTGATCTGTCACTGTTTTTAGGGATTTTTATCTCTTTTTGCTTTCTAGTGTTTTATCTTCAAAATTTTAATCACTTTCTGTTATCGAATTTTGAATTAATGAGCTACGCATGTGCTTTTTTAATACATTTATAAGCTGTCCTTTTTTGAATATGACAATGATTTTTTATAGACACGCTTTTTCAAAACAAATATAAAAGTTCAAAGTTCCTTTCCTTCCCAGTCTATTCAGAGCTTCAATCTTTACCTCCTCCCACGTAGTTACAATTTCCTTCAAATCTTTCCGTATAGTCAACCCCACTTGGGCGGCCTATCAAAATATTCTGCTTTTGTCAGTGGCTTATAACTGTAACATTATCCCACAAAAAAAGAGCTTCTCGATAAGCAATTATTTAATTTTTTAGTAAAATATGCGATTTCAATGTTCATAAAATCAACAAAATACACTCCTGAACGTGAATTTAGAAACAATAGCAATTTAGCTGCCAAAAAAAATTATTAAACTGCAACGACTAACAACTGGCTGCAGCACCAAGCCGCATCAGGTTAACACAGTTACGCACGTTCCTCTTCCTTCCCAGTCTATTCAAAGCTTCCCTCTTTATCCCCTCCCAAGAAGTTTTAATTGTAGAAGTAGAAGTTGTAATGAAGTCTTCCCACTCCATTCGAAGAGGTCCTGCCGAGAAATACCAGCATTTTAATATCGTGTTTCATTATCAAATTTTTATCAACAGCTCATAGCTATGATGTTTCCCCCAACTTTTCTGCTTTTCATTCACTAAACATGACAAATTGCTAAATACTATCAATACCTAACCTTTTAACTCATTAAAGATTGAACGAAAATAAATAGATAAAAAACTTAGATGAAAGGTTTTTTTCAGTGCTGTTTAAGTCCTTCATTCTGTTTTTATTTTATTTTTAAATCATATTTTCTAGTTACTATTTTCATCTTTTAATTTACATTTGTTCTTAATCTGTGTATTTTTTTTCCTCATTAGCTTGGTACATTCTATCTCTCTTTTTTTTTAAATTAATAAAATCTATCTCTTTTTGCTTTCTAGTGTTTTATACTAGACACTAGAAAGCTATAATACTAGAAAGCTAATCAAATCTATACTTCTCTTCTATCCCTATATTTATACGAAAGTAGAAACCAAAAACCGGTCATGCCAGTTTCCATAAGGGCAGGGGTTTGTGCTCTAGTTTAATTAATTATTTGGTTTAGTACGGGGGTCAGTTGCGTGGCTCTGTAGGCGTAGCCAGATTCGACCCAACTTCAAAGGGGTGCCTGGATAAATCTGGGGAAGATGAACAGGAAGGTGCGCGAAAGGACAGGATGGAAGACCCTCAACCCCCATTGCACTTCCTGGCTGAAGGGCCTTGAAACAAAGGTCAGCACCATCTGGTTGAAATTTAGTGCTCCATCCTTTACCCTTTTTTCTCTCTTTATCATATCGATTTTTTCGGTGGAAATCGGATGATTTTTTTTTTACTTTTAGGGCGTTGGCCAAGCTGCATCGGGCACAACAATGAGTGGTTGTATTAAATTCAACCAGGAAATACATGCAGGACCAACAACCGTTCATCCTTTTGCAATAAGGGATGAAAGTGTATCCCCTCCGATATGGCAATTATCACCCCCAAGAGTTTTGTTTTTTCCCATCAAAATTACAGGTATCCAGAAGATGAAGGGGATGCCTGTAGAACTAGTAAAAGCAGGAGAATCAGCAGCTTTTGCTCTGCAATTCCCAGCAGTCAGCAAGTATGAAGATAAACCTGATGTTTTCCTCTTTACAAAAGTCCTTTCCTCTTCACTGCGCATAAGGTAGCGCTATGATTGCCCGTGGTTTAGATCGGATAGCAAGCATGGAATTCGAAGCCAGTATCGAAATTGCCAACCACTCTATCACCATCACTGTTGGCTACAAGGCAACTGGTAACTTTGCTTTATTCATAACTTTTTTGGTTTGCTCTTACACTTTAGTCATAACTTACCTACTCTTTTTCACTACTCTTTTTCATAATTCTTTATTCATAACTCGGTTAGATTATTTCAGTAACATTGGTTCTAGACCTGCATCGACTATGAATATGCAACTGAATTCCTCTTCAGTTCCAGTTAATCAGCAACATGCAGGAAATTCGTTTTCTTTTTCTGAGATTAAGCCTCATGAGATTGAAAAAGTTATTCTGAAGCTCAAACGGAGTTTTTCTAAGGACGAATTTGGATTTTCGGCTCAAGTCGTAAAGCAAATAGCGTCAAGCATTTCATTTTTGTTGGCATATATTTTTAATCTATCACTTATGCATGGGGTTTTTCCTGAGCTTTTAAAAAAAGCAAATGTTGTAGCATTACCTAAAGCTGGGAGTTCAAATGACCCTTCTGATTATAGAGGCATTTCTCTACTTTCGGTTTTCAGCAAAATTTTGGAAAAACTTGCAAATAGTCAATTACAAAAATATATATTTGATAGGAAGATTTTACACACGTCTCAATATGGTTTTATAAAAGGAAAGTCAACTGAACTGGCAATTCATGAGCTTTTACTAAATATTAATGATTCACTAGACGATGTTCAATACGCGTTGGCGATTTTTCTTGATTTCACCAAGGCGTTTGACACCGTAAATCATTCGTTGCTTCTTTTTAAACTCAAGTCTTAAGGGTTTTCAACATAAGCTGCTAATTTTTTTGCATCTTACCTTTCTGGGAGACGACTAGATTGTGTTGATAAATATCGTGATCTCCGTTTCCGAAACTTTTCCGATTAATTACGGAGTGCCTCAGGGCTCTGTCCTTGGGCCTATTCTATTTCTTCTTTTTATAAATTATTTGCCAGAAGTTTTACCTCTTTGTAAAATTATAATGTTTGCTGATGATGTAGTAAATTTTGCTTCTCACCAGGACCTATCAGTTCTTTTCCGGAACCTCGAACGTATGTTACTAACTGTATCTGATTGGTATTCAAGGAATTTACTAGCTCTTAATGAAAAAAAAAAAATGCCAATATATGTTATTTTCGCGAACTGGATCAGTAGTGTCAGATACCTTCTCTCTTTTTTGAATGGTCTTGAATTAAGACGGGTAGATCAGTTCAAATATCTTGGGATTATTTTAGATGAAAATTTGTCGTTTCATAATTATGTAAAAACACAGTCGTTAAAAATTTCCCGAAATATTGGCATGCTAACTCGTCTTCGTCATTACTTTCCTGAAGCTATTCTAAAATCTATTTATTATTCTTTCGTCCACCCATATTTCCTCTATTGCATTTCGGTTTGGGCATCTACGTTTTCGTCTGTTTTCAAATCTCTCCAAATACTTCAGAATAAAGCAATGAGGATTCTTTTTAATGTTGATTGCAGATCCTCAGTTAGACACCTATATGGGACTTCAGGAATTTTCTCTTTGGACCAACTTCATTTTATTTCTATCTCTAGTATTTGTCACGATTATCAATATAGTAATTTACCTGTGAATTTCTCCGAGAGCGAGAGCGAGAGTAATTTACCTGTCGACATCGAGAGCGGGATTCAGCATCCGTCACACTGGCCCAAAAATCTGGAACTCAATTCCTGCATCAGTTTGAGAGTGCAACAACAAGCGACATTTCCTAAGACTGGCGAAGAAATATTTTATGACATGCTAAGCATTTTGTTCATTGTGGTTTTCTTTTTCGTTGTTGTAAAATTTAGTTAGAAAATGGCTGTGTATTTTTGTTGGCAATATTTTCAGCGCTAAAGTATGCCACCAGGCATGTGCGCTGTTTTGTGACATTTATTTATGTATGTGATATAAATAAAAATATTCTACTCTACTCTAAAAAGCGACAGCGAAAATTACAAGCGACAGCAAGAAAGTGAATATCAGGACGTGTCAAAAATGGAGTGAAGAACAAAGAATTATGCAAGCGACAGCAGAAATCCGAATGAGTCAAAATGAAAGTGAAGATGAAAGAAATATAATGTTAAAAGAACAATGCCATCACAATCTTCGACCCCAACAAAATGTGGCTAAAAACCCATTACAAACCTACAAAGATGCCATAAACTATGCAACTGTTGATTACAAGTCCCTGGGACCCTTCAGTGTTGTATGTATTCCCTGGGGAGCCCTTCATTTTCCCGATGAAAGAGTAGCAAACACAATTTGGAGGTTGTTACTTACAATGAGAATCACGATCTGAATAGGTCGTATTTTTCCCTAGGTGGTTGTATCGAACCTGGGTTGACGTCATGATACCAAGATAGGCTCATATTGTCTGCGGTTAGAAGACAAGCGACAATGAGATTCCATATATAGAATCCTGACGCGTAGCCGCAGTGGCCATATACACAGCATCAAACACATAAAAAATAAAAATAAAACTCAGCAAATTTAAATCACTGTCTTCCGCAGCTCAGCACCTTCCTCTATAAAATTTCCTACCGCGATAATTAGATCTTTAAACGTAGTCGCCAAAATACCTGGGAGCAGTGGTACATCCCTCGAAAAAAAAGTAAACACTACAGAAATAGAGAAACAACGAGAGACGTTTGTTGGGCAGCGGTCTTTGCTGAAATATGTGCCTAGTCTTTTGGTTGACTTTTCCATTGGTTTAGAATAACCTTGTCTGGTTTCTTAATTTTTTCTAGATCTTTTGTTCTTCGCATTTTATATTTTTTTTGTCGAATTTCGTGTATAACCTATGTGATCTTAGAACACGTTTATTGACATTCACCTTGTTCGTTTTTGGTCCGTAATCCGAATTAGTTGCTATATTCCTTGTCGCTGTATTATTCTTATTAGTCACTAGTTAGTTTGTTTTTAATATAATTAATATTAACTTGTTTGATGGTTTATCGCTGGGTATAAAGTCTTTTATTGTCGTCTTTAATTCTTTATTTGTATTTTAGTATTTATTATTTTTTTGCCATAGAATTATATATTTCAGTTTGTTGTGGCAGTGTGAAACAGGATGTTACAGTAATGAAGATGTCTCGAGACTGTTTACGAAGTGGTGATAAAGACACAAAGGTGACTTTCATATTTCTCAAAGACCCTGAATACCTACGCCCTGGACAGAAAATGGTAATTTCTCTTTTTTACTTAACATAATCTATTACTCTTACGCTGAATACCTAGCTGAATGTTTTCTAATGGGCAGCGTTCTCATGTCCCCAGATCTCTGCCCCGTAATGGAGAATTTGCATAATCTTAGATAAAAAAAAACTTCTTATGCAAAGACAAATTCTTTATTCCACTAATTTTATTCCTGAAAAGTGAAAATGTTGCAGCACTTCCCCTATTTAACACTTCTTTAATTTGAGAACTCCATCCACCATTACTTTGGAAAATATAACCAAGATACTTTATTTTTTCAAATACTTCTATTTGTTGTCCTCCAAATACAAATATATTTTATATGTTTTCTTTCCTTTTACTAACAATAACCACTTTAGTTTTCATAACGTTAAACTGTAACTTCTTCATTTGTAAATATTCCTCAATTAAATCAAGTAATATCTGAAGTTCCCTTGCCAACATCGCCACCAATGCAGTGTCATCCGCAAATAATAACACCGAAAAATTAATTTTTCCAAGACACAGCTTTGGAGCCCATTTTTATTTCAGAAACTCCACCATACCATTCAAAAACAAACCGAACAGTCTCGGGGACAAGGTGCTGCCCTGCTTCACTCCTTTCTTAAGGTCGAATAGCCTGAAAAATCGCGAACCTGCAACCCTGACCATAGACTTAGTCCGAGAACACATTCCAACTAATAAACGAATAAAACTTAAAGGTAGACCTACATCTCTTAAACACTTCAAGGAGAGCTCTATCTACATTGTCGAATGCCTTTCTTAAGTCTAGAAACGCAACATACAGCTCATTTCTACCTGATCCCATACTTCTCTATCAGTGCACTTAACACAAATGCTCTATCCGACGTACTATACCCTTTCCTGAACCCCCCCTGCTCAGGCGCTAATGCTATCAACCTATAGATATCATGATCACTAGGACTACCTTTCTTATATAGAGGTACCATAATCGATACTTTCCATAGGGATTTTTGCATACCTAAATAATTGGGAATAATAAGCTGAATAAGTAATATTTGAATGTATATTACTTTCAAGGAATGGAAAATTAATTACTTCAAAATTAAAATCATCCGTTTTATTATATATTTTAAAAACTAATTTATTAAAGGAAAGGAAACTTTTTATCATTTATTTTAATATTGAATTTTTTCAAAATTCTTTCTTCTATATTTTCAATTAAACTATTCTCCTCTATATGAGCCTTTTCGTATGTATTTGTTGCTAGTAACTCTCTTGATAAAATATCACAACAGAGTTTCTGAAAAATTATGAAAGAATTATTGCTAGCTTTATCAACTGGTACAATTATAAATTCTTTCTGTATATTAGCAATTGCTTGTTTCATATTGGCTTTATAAAATATTAAATTTTTCTCAGAATCTGATGGATTAATTCTATACATGCTATTTCGTACACTAGTCAAAATCAAATTTATCCAATTCTGAAATCTGTCTCTAGTAATTTTCTCCTTCTTGCACCATTTATCAATAGATAAATTTAAATCATTCTTTAATCCCCTAAGAATATCTGCTGGCCTTATTACAACTACCATGTTTTCGCATTAGGGTATTGAGTGTTCCTACTTCCTTTTAGGCATTCAAGTGCACCCTCCCTGCGTTTCTTATAGATGCAAGTGCAAAATTGATTGGTTATGTACCGTGTTTCTGCTAAAACGTTCTTGCCAGATTTCTAGTAAAAATAAATTGAAATGCTGCACGACGTTTGGGAATGTCTGTGTAGCTTTTTCAAATAGTAAGAAATTCATAGATTGCATATTTCTAGGTTATTCTGGAGGAAAGAACTGTTGCTTTTGGAGAAGTTACTAAAATGGTTCCGTTTGGTCACTTTTTTGGTATCCCGGTCCCGCTCCTTAGCAATCGCTCCTGGAGGTAATAAAATTCTCTAGGGTAAGACACCCAGTAGTCAGCCACCTGCCTATTCTCGGACAGAATGTAACTAACAGGGAACCTAGCTCTAGGCTAATGTGCTTAGAAAGTTTTTATACAAAGACAAAGCTGGTTTCCCTGGTCACTTAGATATCCATATGGATATCTAATAGTATCCATAGTAGTGCATTAAAACTTCCTTTATAGTATTATAGTAGTGCTTAAAAACTTTCTAATTAAATTAGCCAAGAGCTAGGTTCCCTGTTAGTTACATTCTGTCCGAGAATAGGCAGGTGGCCGACTACTGGGTGTCTTACCCTATATATTTGTATATGGAATACGTATCCGTGATCTTTCTTCAGGCAAAAAACTTCTACAGTAGGGTTCTATGATACTTCGAATCTGATGGTGTGATTTTCATTAGATTCCTCGGCTTTTGGGGGTTTTTTCCCCTTATTTTTTAAATCAGGCAAACTTTCTCAGGTTTGTAGCTTTTAATGGGTAACACTAAACTTGATGAATCTTATTTATTTGGAACCAGCATGATCAGCCAGCATGATTTTGGAACCAACATGATCATCCGATTCTTTTGATGCACCTAATTATATTGAAATTTTGCTTTTTAGACCTTCGGTTACTAGTGAGTCACGTCGCTCCTTACCTACTGTTTGTTGCCACGAACTGCTTGATTATGCACAGAAAACGATTCTTTAAATCTAGATTTTTTTTTCGAAATCTCTGGGGTTTCTCCTAGTTGGGCAAGATTTCAGTTACATGGTCTTTTTTTTTACAATCGCAAAAAAAAATTAAACTGAGCCACTTTTCTTGCGATCACGGTTGTTGAAATGTCAAGCAAAGGCTCATTCTTCGGCAAAAAAAAAAATGGATTGAAATTCGAACCAACCCACATTTTGAAAAACAATAACTTGTTTTTTTTTTTTATACGTCTTTCTAGACTATAAGGGACTAAATATAAGGGGAAAGTATCATCTAGAAGAGGCTTAGAGAAACTAAGGTTTTTTTTTTTGAAATACAGAGTGAGAGGGATTATTGCTAATAGACAAATACTGTCAAATTTTACCCTGAGCCTTGTTTTCAGCGATTTTAAATGGTAATACTTCTCTTTTCCTATTTATATACGATGTTTCAATGGATGTAACCATATGTACACAGTGCATTTAAGCATCAGAAAAGGCTATTGTAGGGGTTGCGATGGCTTCAGCCATGTAGAGATTAAAGTCTCGCAGAATTTCAATCCACAGGAACAAAAAAGCCCCTCTCCGTCCACCCAACATGCTGTAATAAAAATACTATTAAGAATTTTTTCAACAGAACTGCTATTTTGAAATTTTATCCTAATTAAGAAGGCCTGTCGAAATACAAGGGCTTTTGGATTGGAATAATAAGCTTTTTAAAAACACTAAAAAGCTTTAGTGTAACGGTTGAGGTGTTGGGTAGGGGGTGATTTCCCTTATACACTCAATCATTTCTGTCTATTTTAAGTGCTAATGCCAGTCTGTACTTTCAATTGATAAAAACATTTTTATTTTTTATTTATCCTATAGTTTCTTTTATATGTTATTTCTTTTAATTCTTCTTTTGTGTTTTGGCGTTTTGCAAATAAGAGTGATTTGGCTCTTCTTATTTCGATAGGAATAAGGCTAGGACTAGTGAAGATGAAAATAAGTGAAGATGAAAAAGTGACGCTGGGTAATGAAAAGATTGATCAGGTGGGCAGCTTCACTTACCTTGGTAGTATTATTAGTAAAGATGGTGGGAGCAGTGAAGATTTTAAAAGTAGAATAGCCAAGGCTCAAGGTGTGTTTTTTTCACAGTTAAAAAACGTTTGGAAAAATAGGAAGATTAGTCTGCAAACCAAGAATAGAATATTACGAGGCTACAGTGATGACAGTAGTCAAATATGGCTCTGAAGCATGGGCGCTTCGAAAAGCGGATGCAGATTTGCTAGATGTTTTCCAGAGAAATTGCTTAAAGATTGTTCTGGGTACCCGGCTGACTGACCGTATTTCAAACAACAGGCTGTATAAAAAATGTGGTTCAATACCGCTCTCTAGGGCTATAATGAAAGAAAGGTTGAGATGGCTAGGGCACGTTGTGCGGATGAAGAATGACAGATTGCCGAAGATTGTTCTTTTTGGCCAACCGTCTAGGGCTAAACGGAAAGCAGGTCGTCCTCGTCTGGGGCGGGATGACGTCATAAAGAAAGATTTAAAGGAAATGGTAACTTCGTGGGAAGGTTTGAATAGATTGGGATGGAGGAGGAGCGTGCGTAGCTGTGTTGGCCTCAGGCGGCTTGGTTCTGCGGTGAGTTGTTAGTAATAGTAGTAGTAGTTACTTCGATAATTGGATACATATAGAGTCTTTCGATTTGCCTCTGCTCCCTTCCTTAATTCAGAATTTGAGGCCCAATTGACATCCAATAATCCTTGGATGTTTCAACTTAAACTCCCCAGCAGTTCATGGGAAATGGCAGACACGCATATTGTCTTCTGATTTACTCAGTTACGCGTGTCGTTTCCAGAGGATAACCTAAGCAAAATTTTGATATCTTGCCTTAGCAAACAATCCCTAGGAGCAAACGAAGCTCCTAGCTGATAAGACAACCAAGACCAAACATGACTTCCTTTTATTGAAAAAAAACCTGCTGGCAAACACGTACCGGCTACAGTGAGTAAAAACAAATACTCCCAATGAAATTCCTCACTATAAAAAAAGGTCTTAAAGATAATCCGGTTCTGAAAAAAGAATAAGAACCTTAAATAAATGTCCGTAGGGAAATCACTTTCAAGATTGAACAAGTTTTCATCCGAAAGGTTTTACCAGGTTTTATCCGTGGATACATGAATTTTGCAGATCGTGTGGTATGCAGACCTGCAAGGGAAGAACTGATCATCAAGAGATTTAGAGAAGCGTCATTTATGGATTTTTTTTTTACTCTTCGACTTAGGCCAACAAAGCTTATAAAAAGCAGTATACAGCTGAAAGACATACCCTCTCCCATTCTAAATGGTTTTTATTTCAGTATGCCCTCTTTGGCCAACTCGGATGCCTATAGGTTGATAGCATTAGCACCTGCATTTAGTAAAATTTTAGTAAAGATTTTGGACAATTGGTTGAATGAATGGTTGAAGGGTTATGGGGTAATTATCCAGAACCTCTTAGTAATGGTATGGATTGGTGAATATGTTGGGATTGCACAGGAAGCTAAGCAGGGGAGATTGGGTTATGTAAATCAGGAAAGATGTCCTCAGTGCAAGGATTGAATATTGCAGATTTAGCAAAACACAAACAAATTTGTGCTCTCCTTTCTTTTAGTGTGGTAATACCTGCAGATTTAAGGAGAAAGGAGTATGGAATTTTTGCTCTCTTTGTAGATGATCCTGAGCAAATGCTTTTGGACTGACTCAATTTTGTCACTAAGCTTGTTTGAAAGATTTGAATGCCCAACTGGACATGCATATTCTAATAGTGGCCTGATAAATGATAAATAAACACAGAGGGGCTGAATCTTCGGGCAATTAAATTTGTTTAAAATTTTTAACATAAATAATGAAAAATTTGCTTGCTTAACAGTATTAGAAACATGAATGTCCCATTTAAGATTATTTGAAATTGTGACACCAAGGAGTTTAACATGTTTCATAAGCATTTCAGGTGAGATAGGGTCAAGGAAAGTGGGGGTGGATTTCAAAAAAAAATTGTCATTATATGTGATTTGTTGGAATTTACATTCATATTTAGGTTCATAGCTTTATTTGCAATGCTCTGAATTGATTATTAAGAAAAGCAAAAAGAGAATTTTACTCGAGGAAGTTTGAGGTGGTATCAGTTATGTTGAGATTAGAAGGAAGTCTTGTGTCAATGACTTAAGTATTACACCTGATGGAACTTTTTTGTTTAGGAAACATGTTGGGAACACGTTAGCAATTTTATTACAGAACATCAGAATCCTTAGAAAACTTGCACACTTTGTCCTGTATCACATTTTAAGGTTGTTGTATTTCTTGATAATACATCCATGTATTGTTCTTTGGTATGGTTAGGGACATTTCTGTTGCTAGTTAATCCAATTCAAGTTGTCCAAAATAATGCAATCGATTTACTTTCTAATAAATCTTATAGTGATTCTGTGAGATTGGAGTATAGAAGACAAAAAATTTTACCAGCTGCTGGTTTACAGGATTTTTATCACCAGTTGTATATGTTCAAGTATAATTATAATAATCTACCTTTATGCTTCTCAGGCATGTTTAAGTTTAGGTCTGATTGCCACAATTATAATACTCAAACAAGCAAGGCACTATCTGCTTCAATTGCCATTGCTACAAGGTCTAAGTTCTCCTTTCTTTATCAAGGAATAAAATTATGGAATACTATTGATAAGACAATTAATGAAACAAGTTTTGAAGAATTTAGAAATATAATTAAGGAAAAAATGTATTCTAATTATGAGTTTTAAATTAATATTTGTCATTTTCATTTGTATTTGATTTATAAATTTATGGATTAGTAATAATATGATTATTAATGGTATAAAATGGTTTGGAAAAATTTAGAAGTAAAGTCAAGGAAAAAATGTGTTCTATTAATGAGTCCTAAGCTATTATTATTATTTTTTTTCTTCTTCTTTTGTTGTTTGAGATGTGTGAAGGAGTACAGTGGATTATTTGGATAGTTTTTCCTTTTTTTTGTCGTTATGGTGACCCCAGTAGTAACTCAGCAAGGAATATATATATATATATATATATATATATATATATATATATATATATATATATATATATATATATATATATATATATATATATATATATATATATATATATATATATATATATATATATATATATATATATATATATATATATATATATATATATATATATATATATATATATATATATATATATATATATATATATATATATATATATATATATATATATATATATATATATATGTATATATATATTCTCTGTTCTTCACTTTCATTTCTAAATTGTTCTTCTCCTTGTTGTTGCGTGTATTGTAACTGCGTATTCGCTTGTTCTTCACTTTTGTTTTAACTTTTAATTCTTGCTGTCGCTTATATATGAATATATCGGTCTCTTTTCTGTAGGTTGAAGCGAACAAGGGGATCACCGCAATGACAAAGGAGCATTATCTTCTTACAATGTCACTGGAAATGCCTATTTTTGCTGTTGTAACGTACTCCTCCCAAACACCTCCCAGTGCGTTAGAGAATATCACCATGGACCTGGGACAAATGTGCGTAGCCACGAAGAAAAAACCCGTTTTTATAAAGAAGATTGAAGATGTAATCGTCTGTATAAAAAATTTCTCAACTGGACGATAGTGTAGATGTATAGCGTAGATCAATGGTTTCAAATGATGCGTCATATGTAACCCCATAATAGTTGTATATATGTAGAGTATTATTATTCTAAAAAAAAAATTTCTTATTGACCAACCATCATAGTACATAAAGTATATTCCCCAAGAGAAATAATTTCTCATACAGTTTTCCAATACAAGTTTTATGATGACAAAATACAAGGCATAACATGGAAGAAGTATTACCATGCGGTCACGCAATAGAGACACGAACATATTCAGTCTCTTGGGAAATATATATTTAAGCTAATTTGAACAAATCGGAGAATGTGCTCAACTTATTTCTATTTACGATAAACCTTGGCGCTAACCACCCTATGGATTTACCAATGATATCAAAAGTAATATACCCACACAAATACATATGCTCGTTCATGTAAATACATATACATATTGTCTCAAAACTGAGCATTGTAAGACGAACGCGGCTTTCCTGTATGTACTGAAATTTACAATAGATGGCATTCTGCATGTATTCCATAAATGATAGGTGATGATAGTATTTAGTGTCTAGCAACATACAATTATTGGATTTTATACACAATTTAAAGTTTCACATAGGATATATTTTATAATCCTGCTTCAAAAAAAGAAGAGAAAATAAGAGGAAATCGAAAAATTAATAATCAGCCTCTACAAGTGCGCACACAAACAAACAGACACAAGTCTCTTATTAACTATTATTATTTTTCAGGGCGTCGGGTGGGGGGGGGGGAGAGGAAGGGACGGGAATTTTGAATTTACCCCTCCCCTCCGAACTTTCTCTACCTCTAGGTTAATAAAAACATACCTTTCATATTATATTTTTATTGGATCAATTCGAAAAACAACAGTTGCCCACCTAATTATTGAAAAATATACTTTACCCCTCTAAATTTTCGTGACTTGACACTACTACTAGTTTTTCTCTATATGTCAGCAAGATAATGTGACCTTCAACCACTTTTGCGCCCAAGCTGATTTTTGTTTAGCTTTCAAAAGGAAAACTGTAGTTTCAACTATTTTCTAGCAATTGTTTCTTCCTTTGAACCCTCCCCTCCCATTTGATTTATTTGTACGACTTGTGCTACAATACTTATTTGAATACAAACATGCAATTACAGAGCACATATCAAAAGTGTCTTTTACAAAGAGAGTATTATTTTTATTCAATCTTTTATTGAAGCCTCGCAAGGGAGAAACAACTCGATATTCTGAGGCTGTATCCTTTCCCAAGGGATGAAAGTTAAAGAAGACCTTAGCTTCAAATTTATTGGTTAGTCTTGACTTTTCTTGAAAGCCCTGCTTCAAAATCAGTTTAAGAAAGTTTAGGGATACGATGCTATTCAACATGAACTTTTCAACAATAATTAGAGATATTATAATACAAAATTTCAAAATAAAAAAAAAGATTTCTTAATTTAAAAGTTAAATATATTTATTCTTAGCTTTACAATTTTAATTTAAACATAATTTTATATATGTTGTAAAATAATATAACAAAAATAGATAAACAACCACAATAATCAAACAGTTCGTGGTAACAAACTGTAAGTAAGGACCAACGCACCTAAATAGTAACCAAAACTCAAAAAAATGGTGTTTTGATACCGACAGGTACATCATAAGAATTGCCTTATTATTCCGACTTAAAATATATAAGGTTCATTAAGTTTAGTGTTATGTATCACAAGCAACGAGCCAGAGAAAATTTGCCTGATTTTCCAAAAAGGGGGGGAAAGTCGAAGAATCTTAATGAAAATCATAACATCAGATTTAGCGTATCAGAGAACCTTATTTCAGAGGTTTTAACGTCCCATCTCCATCTCCAGAAATTATCACGCATATGAAAGGAGTTACCCTTTCCCCATACCTCGCTCTTCTTCTTCTATTTAACAGCAGGCGGGCTTTTCAGTAAAACCATTTAGCCCTGTTCCTTTTGCTTCACTCTGTGGGCTACAGAGCTACTGGCTTGATTGCCTCATATTTATTAGATATATTCAGATATCTTTCAGCAGATCTTTTGACTCTAGGAGTTCAAATATAAGATGATAGATGTCGATTTCTATGCTCTGTGTGCAGGTATAGTTGGCTAGGCTCTTGGCTGATAGTGGGATTTTGTGGTGTTTGAAGTATTTTAACAGTTTACAAAGCAAGGTATGTTGTGCAGACGTCAGCATATTACATTCAAATAGGCAATGGTCAATTGTTTCATTATTCATATTACAATGCCTGCAAAGAGGGGAAAGGGGAATTGAACCACTTGAATTAGAAAGCTTATATGAGAATGCAAGGAAATTTAGTCCATTTGTTCCAGAATGAATTCTATGATAAATTTTACAAAGATACTTATTGGAAAATGGGGAAAGGATAGGATTAATCTTATTAAAATTATTATCTGAAAGCTTCCATCGGTAAATATTTCTAATTGGGATTGGTCTCCCACTTGCCTGGTCAATATTTATAGCAGTTTTTGCTATTTCATCAACCTGATGATTACCACTTATGCCAGAGGGGCTAGGAATGTACTGAAAGTAAGTTTTTATGCCACTTGAAGCAAGATTATCAATAATACTGAGACAATGATAAGTGTCAATGTCCAACTTATATTGAGGAGCTGAGGCCAGCAACTCAAGGCTTGATAAAGAGTCGGAATAGATGATAATATTATTCGAATTTTCAATCAAAGGTTGGTTTTGCTTAAGGTGTTCTAATGCCATGATTATGGCATTTAACTCAGCAGACATTATAGATAAATTATTAAATAATCTCTCGCCCATTGCAATGTTCAGGTGAGGAAGGAAAACACCACTTGCAACCTTCTCATCCATTTTTGACCCATCAACAAATATTTGGAAGTGATTTTTATAGGTAATTGTATTAAGTTCTGCAAATTTTTTCTGGACAAAAGCCATGGGGGTTCAATCTTTATTCCATTTTGAAAATTCAGTATTTATTATGGGAAATGACCAATTCCATGGAGGGGGTTGGGGGAAAGTAGGTGCAATAGACTTTGCTGGTACAGGGAACTTCTTTTGAATATTGGCATACTCATCTGCAATACCTCTATACATGGCTGGATTTCTTAACCAATTATGTAATGTGTGTGAGCTATTTGATTCAATTTTTGTAAGATGTTTTATCAAGAGAAAGCTACGTCTCTCCCTTATTTTTGTTAATCCACTCTCCATAAGCAGAAACTTGGTGCTTGTGGGTTTCCTAAGACCAAATATGAGACGTATTATATCATTTTGTGTTGTTTCAATTTTTTGCATCTGGGTCTTTGCACATGCACCATAGACAATGAGCCCATAGTCAATATGGGGTCTTATATGTGATTTATAAAACTGGAGTAAGTTTTTCTCATTACAACACCAGGGTGTTGAAAGAAGTCTTTTTAGTATATTTGCTTTTCTATAAAATTTTTTTATTGTGTTTGAAATTTGAAGGTGGAAATTAAGTTTTTGGTCAAGCATGAGACCTAGGTAATTAATATTATTATCTTCTGGAATAGTTGTTTTATTTAGAGTTAGTTTTGCATTAACATGGTTTCGCTTCCGGTTTAATTGGATTATTTTTGACTTGGTGGGTGCTATGGGTAAATCTGAATGTTGAGAGAATTTTTCAAACTGGAAAAGTGACTTTTGCAGATTTGACTGTGCTATCTGAAAGGTGTAGCCAGATGACCATATCACCAGATCATCAGCATATTGTAGATTCGTGTGGGGTAGGTTCATGTCCCAGAGATATAGGGCAAAAAGGAGGCAACTGAGGACTGCTCCCTGAGCTAGGCCTTTGGATATTGTCTTTTGGGGTGAAGAGGCTTAACCAACACAAACAATGAAACTTCGCACTTATATGAAGGATTTAATAAAGGATACTAGCTTAGGAGGTACTCCAATGTTTGCAAGTTTATTTAAAAGGATTTGGTGGTTCACATTGTCATAAGCTCCTTCAAAATCTAGGAAAGCTGCCACTAGGATATTATTTTTTGAGAAAGTTTCATTTATTGCATTTGTTAGCAATATGAAAGCATCTGTTGAGGAGTGGTATTTCCTGAATCCAGTGTGAGTGTGTGGGATCATGTTATTTTTCTCAACAAACCAGAGGAGTCTGTGATAAATCATTTTCTCCATTATTTTCCCCATCACAGGTGTAATCATTATGGGCCTATAAGACTCAGGGTTATCATTTGGTTTATTTTTTTTTAGGATTGGTAGGAGGGACGAACATTTCCATATATTGGGGAGCCTAGAAGATGCCCAAGCGTGATTATAACAATTTAGCAGTTCTTGTTTGTATGAAGGTGTGAGATTCTTTATCCATGTACGGTGTATATTGTCATAGCTACTGCTAGTTTTGGACCTAATATGATGTATTGCATTATTCAATTCCTGGATTGAAAATGGATTAGTTATGTACTCGGATCCTGGGCGTGGTTGGTAACTAGGGCTCATAGGAATTGTGGACAGCTTGCTTTGAGTATTTGATGTTAGCTTATTAACAAAAAGAGTTGCAAATAGGTTAGCCTTTTTATTATCATTGTCATAATGGGTATTATTATGTATAAGCTCATACAGGAGTGGGTTGGGAGAAGTCTTTTTTCCACAGATGTGGCTTATGACTTTATGTATAATTGGCTCATGTGTTTCTCTGGAGATTATTTGCAAAATTATTCCAGTATTTATATTTAGCACCTATTATAGTCCTTTTTAGATTAGATTCTGCTTGTAATTTTTTTAAATATGTAGTAGGTGTTGGTTTTTTATAAATTCTCTCCCAGCTGCCTTTTTTATCCTCCATTTATTTAGGCACTCATTTATCCACCATGCTTTAGGAATTTGTTTAGGAAATTTTTTCTTAGGTGTTGTCCTGGGGATAGCATGATTAGCTGTATTTATTAGTAAAGATGTCAATGCTTCAGCATGTGTGTCAACTGTTGTCTTAGAAATGCATGAACTTTGGGTGAAACTTTTAATTTCATCATTTAGCTTATTTTGGAAAATAGACCAATTTGCTTTAGTGTTGATATATTTGGATGTATGAGATAAAGTTTCAGCAGGTTCATTTAGGGAGCAAACTATAGCAAAGTGGTCTGTACATAGACTATCAATTTTATTTATGTAAATTTTGTTCAAAAAATTTAAAGACACAATTTGTAGGTCAATTGTGAAGAAATTGCCACTTTTGGGGTTGAAATAAGTATTCGGGTTTGGAGGGGTAGCAACAACTAATTCGTTATTATTTGAAGTCATATGCTCAATAAATTTACCAGCTTTATTTGATGGTTTATTCCCCCACAAAAGGCTGTGAGCATTGAAATCACCACAAATTATGATATTTTTTAACATATTAGAATTATTTATATAATTAAAGAAATCCTTGGCATCTGTAGTTTGGCCATTAGGGTTATAAAAGCTTATTATGTAAGTTTTTAAATTATTCTGCCAAACACTTATACCAATTACATCAACATCATTTTCAAAATCTGGAAAATTGATGCCACAAAATTTTATATTATTAACTAATAAAGCTACACCTCCTCCTTTTCTCTATGAAGATCTATCCTTTCTCAGGATAGTATATTCCAGAGACTTAATTTGTTGATTTTGGGTTAAATGAGTTTCCTGGAGGCAAGCAATATTAATTGAATTATTATTCATAAATGATGTTAGTTCATTTAGCTTATTTTCTGTGAGTGATCTTACATTCCATTGGAGTATTGATAAATGTTGTGCTGTTGATTTATTCTTCATATGAATGTGTATCAATGTTCAGCTTTGTTAAGAGTAAAGCAAGATCTTTTTTTGCTTGAATGAGCATATCATCTGGGATGTAAATTTTTGCCAATTCTGCAATAATTTTTGTTTTCTGTAGTTGATGTATGTTCATGGCCTGAACTGCATTACAGTTTAGAATGAATAAGCATATATTTGGGGATTGCATTTTTGGTAGTGCATCCTGTTTGTTGGTTAATGGATTAATTCCTGGTAGTGTTTCTGGTTTGTTTCTTCTTGGGAGGGAGGGCCAGGCTGGCCTCATCTCACCGGACAAGGAGGCTTGTTGGCTTGGTGATTTCTTCTGATAGGGATGTGAGCTAGGGGGCTTAGAAGATGGTGTTTTATCTGGGGTGCTTGATGCATTGGGGGCATGTGACTGGGGGGTTTTGGTTGGTTTCATTACAGGCTTTATTTGGTATTGTTGGGCAGCATTTGCTTCCATTGCTGCAAAGGGGTATGGGATTGCCTTCTCTGTTGATATTTGGAGTGTTAGAGCTCTTTTCTTGTATGCAGGGCATAATGATTTATTTGTAGATTCATGTGGGCCTTTGCAATTGATGCATGTAGGCTGAGTGTTGTTGCAAGTTGTCAGCTCTTTAGGATGGAAAGATTTACAATTACTACACTCTTGGAGAATTTCATTGCATTTGTTTGTTGTGTGTCCCAGTTTGAAACACTTCTGACACTGAATAGGCTTAGGTTTGTATTCCTTGTGTGGTTTGATTTGCCCAAATAGGAATAATTTTTCTGGGATATCAATTTTATCCTTCAGTGTGAATAAGAAGGATCTACTAGTTTTTAGGCCATTAGAGTTGGGTTTTCCAAGTTGGGTAACATCCTCAACTGGGATTGTGTTTCCAGCCCTATCTGAAAGGCCTTCTTTTAACTCCTGGGTAGATATCTCTGGGGGAACATTATAAACTACTATTTTTGTTGGTGATTGTTTTGGGTTCCAATTAGATGCAATAATTGGGGTATTCAGAAGGGATTTAAGGTTAATTATTGTATCTGCTGATTTCTGATCTTCTACAGCTATTAGCAGAGATCCATCACGGTTAATGTTAAGAGAGAACATTGATTTTAGCAGTTTAAAAATTGCAACTCTTATTGAAGTGATCATTTTTATTTCAAAGGGGGTAGTGGGAGTAATTTTAAGGTTAATTCCTAAGTTTTTGGAGGGAGGATCTTGGGCAGGGAGAGGGGAAATGCTTTTAATTGGGGAGATTTTTTTCCTTTTTTAGAACTTCTAGAGAGGACCTCTTGAAACCCATTATCATCATTTATAGTTACATTAGCCCCTACACTTATCATTGTCCTATTCACCAAATTGGAGCTATCATTTGAACTTTGAGAAAGTGTGCTTGACCAGCCAACATGTGTATCTTTAACTATGGCACATTCACTGGAATTTGATTTGGTATCTGGGGGGACATTTTTTTTTGGAGGACTTCTAAACATTTCCTATTGGAAAAAGCTTTAAACAGAGAAAAACAAAACTAAAGCAAGAAGGGAAAATGGAATGATATCAAACCGTCTGCACTATGCTATGGGGAGGAGAACACCACAGTATAGCCCTGAGGATGAGTTGAGCAGGATTGGTTTGGTATAACTGCTGATTAGAAGCGATAATAATTCACAAGAAAATTTGTTTTAATTTTCTTATAGAGTTGCTGTTGTGGTGTCGCTCTTTCCACTAAAGTTTGAATTTCGTCCAGTTCTTCAAGAACGACTCCTGAAACGCAAGGATCGTTTAATTAGAACAATAAGAAGCTTTTTTTAGAAGTACTAAAAAACTTTAGCGTAAAAAGCGAGGTATTGAGGAGGGGGCAACCCCCTTCATATAAGTGATAATTTCTATCCAAAGGCCTATTTTATTTCTATTAAAAATGAAAGCTCGACAATAGGACCTGACCAAGTGCTCGTTGCTAAAATGATGTCTAATATCTAGATAAAATAATTATGTTAAAAATATAATCTTTGTGTAATACAGTATCTTCTTTGCGTATGCAAAATCTTTAAAAATAATTTTGAAAAATGGTTTTTTACTTTTAGGGCGTTGGCACACTTTTTTGTTGTAAAACTTTGCGTAATTTCATTAAACTCGACGATACTCTCCTATTAAATTTAAGCTCAGCAGATACAAATACCTGTTAAAATTAAAACTCAAAACAACCAGAAATTACTATTAAAGAAATAGAATAGAAATTAAATAAACAATCAATGTTTTCTTTTGTACTTAATATTGAAAAAAAAAATATTAAAATTACAGTAAAATTTTGAACTGATGAGCTTTCAGCAATTAAAATCATTATGCATCAAATATTCAATTTAATTTATTAGTTGTTTCCAAGATTGTTCAAGATAAATATAGTTTCACTACAAACGAAATTTGGATACTTCCCCCTTCTTTAACTGTAAAAACCTAAAGCCTGCTGTGTCATTGGCACTTCACTGAAAGCGAATTATATTAAAAATTTATTCTTTTCCAGTTTTTACAGCATTGAAAATGAAAATAAAAATATCATTATATATCTAATATTCAATTTGATTTTGTTTATACTTTCCAAGTCTGTTCAAGACTCATTTAGTTTTCAGTAAAGGTGGGGAAATCTGTTTATGTGCAGAAGGCTCCAGGTGGGAAGTGGGAGACGGCAATAGTAATTGCCCAATCTGAGTCTCCCCAGTTTTACATATTTGAGAAAAATTGTTAAAGTTCCTTTTTAGCTAAAAAGGAACTTTTTTTGTTTTTAGCTAAAAAGTAGTTTAGCAAGTTTTTGCTATCTTTGAAAGGGGTTAGGTTAGAAAAATAAAACTGTCAGTAATGATTTGAGGGTCAAAAACATACTTTGAGAAGGTGTGCCAAACTTCTATGTTAACTCTTCTGATTTCAAAATCTTAGAAATTTGCCTACTTGAGAGTTCTTTTTTACCTATTAAAATTTTGACAAAACAATATTGCTAGCGCTCACCAATGTTCCATTTAAGTAGACACATATTTTTTTTAAATAAATTGTGTAGTATACAATTTTCATAGGATATACTACGGCAGACGGAGGTAAATTGTCAGACTTTTTCCGCACCACAACTTTGAAATCAATAAATGTGGATGATAAGTCTATGAAGTAGTCTTTATTGGAATAAATGTGAAAATGTATGTTTTCAGAGACGGGTTGCTGGTTTTCAACAACCAGTACACTTTGGTTGTTGAAACAAAAAGTACACCATAAGAACCACCATGTCCAAAACCCCTATATATGAAACTTTCTGTTCCTTGGCTTGAACAGCAAGGGAAATATTTTGGCTTGAAAATCAAGAAAACTGACAACTACTACAACATTCTGCCTAAACGGAACTTTTTTCTCTTCCACAGATATTTTCTTCAGCAGATAGCTTGGCACTGGAACATCGCAGTGAGTTGTTCAATGGCTCATTTTAAAGGAAGTTATTGGGGCTAAAAACCTTTTTTAATTAAAACAAATTATTTTTAAAATAGAACCAATTTCTGTATGAAAAACTGTATATTTCTTGTTGAAGATTGATCAATGACGTCATAATCGTAGGTTGTAGCCAAGTCGTTTCTCTCTCTTTTTATATGTGTCTTTTATCTCCAATCAATTAACGTACCTTTTCTTTTCTAGGCCAAGAATTTAGAGCTGAGCAGTAAGTTTCTTAACTAACTTAGTGTGAGCTTGTATACTGTTGCCGTCTTTTTGTGTAATGGCGTTAAATTTTACATCGTTGCAACAGACGTGGCTTCTTGTAATTCTAAAGTTAAAACAAAAATCAAGGGTTCTTAACCTTAAGTTAGTTTTATTCTCCGTAAAAGTGTTGTTCAAGCCTCTTGTTTTTTCTCCCCTTTTTGAAATTTTAAAAGAAATAGAACCCTTTACCTACGCTATACATCTACACTATCGTCCAGTTGAGAAATTTTTTATACAGACGATTACATCTTCAATCTTCTTTATAAAAACGGGTTTTTTCTTTGTGACAAAGCACATTCGTGCCAGATCCATGATGATATTGTCAAACGCACTGGGAGGTGTTTGGGAGGGGAGTACGTTACAACGGCAAAAATAGGCATTTCCAGTGACATTGCAAGAAGATAATGCTCCTTTGTCATTGCGGTGATCCCCTTGTTCGCTTCAACCTACGGAAAAGAGACCGATATATTCATATATAAGCGGCAGCAAGAATTAAAAGTTAAAACAAAAGTGAAGAACAAGCAAATACGCGGTTACAATACACGCAACAACAAGGAGTAGAACAATTTAGAAATGAAAGTGAAGAACAGAGAATATGTATATATATATATATATGTATATATGTCCTTTTTGACATTTTAAAAGAAATAGAACCCTTTACTTGTTTTCAATAAATTACCTTTTTGCTCATCCCTCACTAAAAAAATTTACTGCTCATCCAAGCTCTTCTGCTCCTTGTACAGCTTCTGCTCCTCGGCCAAGAAATCGCATCATGGGTCTACAAAACAAATTCAAGAAATTTTATCTTTATCTAAATAAATTTTGAAAAGCTTGTTTAAGTAAAACTTTATGATTTCGCATTCTTATAGCTTATCATATACTTAAGTTTCATTTATACTTCAAGTAGCAAACTATTTTTTTTCGTTTTAAGCTTGATTTTCATATTCAATCCAAGCATTACTCACTTTACGATCTATTTATTCATTTATATTATTACTTGTTGTATTATTTTTTGCTATGATTGTTTATTTAATTTCTGTTCGTTTTGGGTTTCATTTATTCTTTAATAGTAATTTCTGGTCGTTTTTATTTTTAATTTTAAAATGTATTAATATATACATATCATAATTTTATAAATTCCTTTACGTTTCTTTGAAAAACTTATTTTTTTTAATTAAATTTTGTTCGTTTTTGATTGCAAAATCTTTCAAGTTTTAATTGCATGGGAGGGGGTTTTATCGCATGGCGTTCATTTTTAAGGCTTGAGATAAAAACTGAAACCTTAGCGGAGACAGTGGTGGGGGAAGTCTCCCCCCTCACGTGCATAATTGAGCAGCCACAGAGAAAGTAATACAAATGAAATTAATCTGTCTTTTGAAAATGTCTTTTCAAAAGACACGAACAAAGTCGTCTAAAGGAACCTGAAGTGCTATCTCTGACATTTTCATTGATTCTTTATTCCCGTTACTTTCAGATGTAAAATTTAGAATATTATCGAATGGGTCTAGTCGTCCCCTCCCTGAATAATTTACACTTGGAAACCCCACCCCATGGAAATTCCTCCCTCAAAAAAAATTTCTTTTCCTGCTGATAAATCCCCCGCGTTAAATTTCACCTAGCAGAAATTTCCCAGCCGTGGAATATGCTCCCCCAAACATATTCCCGTCAGATATCCATAAAAATGGAAGCTGAAATTTCTACTCAACTTTTTAGGTCAGAAGCAATGCTATAGCGTTACCTAATTAAAGAGCCATCAGGGTTCAATGAATTAATACTTATTTATTTTTCCAGGGGCACTTTATGTGGAAGAGCTGGTCGCATAAACTTTGTAACGGGGTTCATTGAATTACAAATTAAAATTTATAGTGCCCTTACACCAGGAGCAGATCCAGTATTTCTTAGGGGGGGGGGGGTGCAAAATAGGTTGATCCGATAAACGTGCGTTAGGAGCAAGTTTAATTAACGCAATCTTGCGTTAGTTAAGAAATTACATTACTTTACACCACATTAGGGGGAGGCGCCCCCCTTGCCCCTCCCTTGGATCCGCCACTGCCTTACACTCTGTTTCTTTCCTTGTTAGGGGGGAAAGCAGATGCCTAATAGGTGTGTGTTAATACCAAAACATTCTAACTCTCATTGGGCCTTCAGGTATAAACAGCATTAGTTAAAAGGGAAGGGCGGGGAAAAAGGGCGTGGGAGGAGGGGGGGGTATTTGTCCTTCGATCGATTTTGAATCGTAAGAGCTAGACTAGAACTTCCAATTTCTAAACAAATGACCCCTCTCTGAAGTTTATGCGAAGATCCCTTCCTACCCACGGGCCCTGTGGGTTTTGTCCATGCCAGAGTTTTGTTACTTAACCTTTCAACTATTTCTAAGAAAATTTTTATCTGGTGCATTAAGGGCATGGAGGGGGGGGGCTAGTTGCCCTCAAATCTCTTTTGACTCTTAAAAAGTGAACAAGATCTTTCATTTTCTAATCAAATGAGCCCTCTCTAAAGTTTATACGAATATTCCTTCCATAAAAAAATAATATGAAGGATTTGGAGAATCCTTAAATTGGAACCCTTGCCCTGAGGGCTGTGGGAGGGTTGTCATCCTCAAAGCCAAATTTCCAGACCTTAACGTTTAATAAAATGGCTGTCTCAAAATTTTGATTGGATGTGTTTGGGGAAAAGGTGGGCGTGAAAGGGGGGTTAGTTGCCCTCAAATTACTTTCGACTATTAAAAAGGGCACTAACCCTTGAAATTTCCATTCGAATGAGCCTTTTTTGAAGTTCTACGACACCGCCTTCTATAAAAACCTTATATGCCCCCATGGTATAACTTAAAACCCTTGCCTGGATGGCTAGGGGGAGTGTCCTCCTCAGAAATATATTTTCTATCTCAAAATCAATTCCGCTGAAGAAAATAGCTATCTCAACATATCGATTGGATGTGTTTGGGGGATTGATGGGCGTGGGGAGGGGTAGTTGCCCTCCAATCACTTTTGACTTAAAAAGGGCACTAGCCCTTTTAATTTCCAATTGAATGAGCTTTTTTGAATTTTCTATGACGACGCCTTCTACAAAAACTTTATTTGCCCCCAGGGCATAACTTAAAACCCTTGCCCTTAGGGTTTTGGGGGAGTGTCCTCCTCAAAACATATTTTCTATCTGGAAATCAACTACGCTGAACAAAATGGCTATCTCAAAATTTTGATTGGATGTGTTTAGGGGATGATGGGCGCGTGCGGGGGGGGGGGGGGGCTAGTTGCCCACCAATCAATTTCGAATATTAAAAAGGGCACTAGCTCTTTGAATTTCAAATAGAATGAGCCTTTTTGAAGTTTCTACGATAACGCCTTCTACAAAAACCTTATATGCCCCCAGGGCATAACTTAAAACCCGTCCCTGAAGGTTGTGGGGGATTGTCCTCCTCAAAAACATATTTTCTATCTGGAAATCAACTACACTGAACAAAATGGCTATCTTAAAATTTTTATGGATATGTTTGGGGGAATGATAGGTGTGGGGGGGGGCTATTTGCCCTCCAATCACTTTCGACCATTAAAAAGGGCACTATCCCTTTGAATTTCCAATCGAATGAGGCTTTTTTGAAGTTTCTACGACAACGCCTTCTATGAAAACCTTATATGCCCCCAGGGCATAACTTAAAACCCTTGGCCTGAGGGTTTTGGGGGAGTTTCCTGCTCAAAAACATATTTTCTATCTGGAAATCAACTACACTGAACAAACTGGCTATCTCAAAATTTGGAGTGGATGGGTTTGGGGGAATAATGGTCGTGGGGGTGGGGCTAGTTGCCCTTCACTCACTTTCGACTATTAAAAAGCGCACTAGCCCTCTGAATTTCCAGTCGGATGAGCCTGATTTGAAGTTTTTATGACCACGACTTCTATAAAAACCTTATATGCCAAAGAGGGCATAACTTAAAACCCTTACCCTGAGGGTTGTGGGGGAGTGTCCTCGTCAAAAACATTTTTCTATCTGGAAATCAACTACGCTGAAAAAAATGACAATCTCAAAATTTTGATTGGATGTGTTTGGAGGAATTTTGGGCGTGGGTGGGGGGTGGGGCTAGTTGCCCTTCAATCAATTTTGACTATTAAAAAGGACACTAGCCCTTCGAATTTCCAATCGAATGAGCTTGTTTTTAAGTTTCTACGACAATGCCTTCTATAAAAACCTTATATTCCCCCCCCCCCGGGGCATAACTTAAAACCCTTGCCTTGGGGGTTTTGGGAGGGTGTCCTCCTCAAAAACATATTTTCTATCTGGAAATCAACTACGCTGAACATAATGGCTATCTCAAAATTTTGATTGGATGTGTTTTGAGGAATGAAGGGCGTGGGGTGGGGCTAGTTGCTCTCCAATCACTTTCGACTACTAAAAAGGATACTAGCGCTGAACAAAATGGCTATCTTAAAAATTTTGATTGAATGTGTTTGGGGGAATGATGGGCGTGGGGAAGGGCTAGTTGCCCTCCAACCACTTTCGACTATTAAAAAGGACACTAGAAATTTCGATTTCTAATCGAATGAGCCCTTTTTGAAGTTTCTACGACGACCCCTTCCATATGAAGTGCTCTGCTCCAAAAAAGAAAATTATTAAATAGTACATTGTGCCAACATCGTTCTTATATGCCCTCAGGGCATAACTTAAAACCCTTGCCCCGAGGGGTGTGGGGGAGTGTCCTTCTCAAAAAGATATTTTCTATTTGGAAATCAACTACGCTGAACAAAATGGCTGTATTAAAATTACATTTTGATGAGATAGATCAAAATAGCTATCTCAAAATTTTGGTTGAATATGTTTGGGGGAATGATGGGCGTGGGGGGGGGGGGCTAGTGGCCCTCCAATCACTTTTGACTTTAAAAGGGCACTAGCCCTCTGAATTTCCAATCGAATGAGTCTTTTTTGAAGTTTCTATGACAACGCCTTCTACAAAAACCTTATTTGCCCCCAGGGCATAGCTTAAAACCCTTGTCCTAAGGGTTTTGGAAAAGTTTCCTCCTCAAAACATATTTTCTATCTGGATATCAACTAAGCTGAACAAAAAGGCTCTCTCAAGATTTGGATTGAATGTGTTTGGGGGATGATGGGGGTGTGAAGAGGGGGGGGGGCTAGTTGCCCTCCCATCACTTTCGACCCTGAAAAAGGGCACTAGCTTTTTGAATTTCAAATCGAATGAGCCTTTTTTGAAGTTTCCACGACAACGCCTTCTACTAAAACCTTTTATGCCCCCAGGGCATAACTTAAAACCGTTGCGCTAAGGGTTGTGGGGGATTGTTCTTCTCAAAACATATTTTCTATCTGGGAATCAACTTTGCTGAACAAAATGGCTAACTCAAAATTTTGATTGGATGTGTTTGGGTGGATGATGGGCGTGTAGGAGGGGGGGGGGCTAGTTGCCCTCCAATCACTTTCGACTATTAAAAAGGGCACTAGCTTTTTGAATTTCAAATCGAATATGCATTTTTTGAAGTTTCTGCGACAACGCCTTCTACAAATACCTTATATGCCCCCAGGGCATAACTTAAAACCCTTGCCCTGAGGGTTGGAGGGGATTGTCCTCCTCAAAAACATATTTTCTATCTGGAAATCGACTACGCTGAACAAAATGCTTATCTCAAAATTTTGATTGGATGTGTTTGGGGGAATGATTGGCGTAGAGGGGGGGGGGGCTAGTTCCCCTCCAATCACTTTCGACTATTAAAAAGGGTACTAGCTACTCCAATTTCCAATCGAATGTGCCCCTTTTCAATTTTCTATGACAACTCCTTCGATACGAAGTGCCCGGGTATGGAGAAAAAAAAATTGTGCCCACATCAATCTTTTACTTAGGCAGAGCTAGTGCGCTGCCTATGATTAAAAATCTGTCTACGTTGTTTAGTTAGTCCTATTGCCCAATCCCTTGAGAAATGACTCAAAAGTGCCAGTTTTAGTGCCAAATGCCACTTTAGGATGATGGAACTTATAAAAGCCATTTAGATATGAGAAATTGCCTTTGAATGAGCCTCTAAACATCTCTCTATGATGTTCTGCTAAACCGGTAGCCCTGGAAAAAAACGGTGCTAACCCATGCAAAAGTGATTTTTTTTGTTGTTCAGGGTGGGGGAGGGGACTGTATTGATGTTGATGTTGTTGGGGTTCCACCCCTGTTTCTTTTCCTTACAGATAAATGACCTGTTTTCGTTTTCTTAATTACATTTGCTTATAGTATAATTTAAAAAGACAGGTTAAATTCCGTTACTAAGCGATAGTGGTTTTGCAATAGAAAGGCTTTGAACCATGATCTATTTTCGTACTTCCTGGTTTTGGGAGTCATTGAAAGATAAAGTTATGAGGTAAAATTGCGTTTGAATGGGATGGAGCTGATTGACTGGGCCAAGCGAAGGTCTGTATTATCTCTATTGTAGACGATTGACTGGGCCAAGCGGAGGTCCACCCATATGAACAGTTGTGTGTAAAATATTATTTTGTTCTAGTCTGCGTTTTGACCCATTCGGGGATATAAATGTTTTTTCGGTACTATTGTGACCTTTTGGAAGAATACAAGTAAGGTATTTTTCACAAACTGTGTACTAGTTTCCGTTACTCAGGCAGGGTAGGAATAGAGCTACGTGGTACCATCATTATTATATTGACAGGGAGGTTTGTTACCTCCAAGGAGAGAGTTAAGAGATTTTCTAGCTGTAACCCAAGGCAGATACATTTGGCTTAAGAAAGGGGCCATTTGACCACTCGATCGCGTTATCATACCCTGGGACAGGGTATACTGTAAATCGGGTAGTACCAAACCCGATATTTTCAGAATCGTTGGGGTAAGAGCGGAATCCCACTAACATTTGGGCCGACAAGGGGTTCTCCCCTTCAAGTAAGTGGCATAGCTACCTTTTTGCGCCATTTTTGCATCAATAAGTGGCGACACCCGTACATAGAGCACCATTAAGTGGTGGCAGCAAGAACAGGAGTTATTAACAGCGTTGATAATAAAAGAATTCTGCGTTTTCGAAGAGACTAGTTGAGTTAGTCTACATAGGGCAAAACCACTATCGCTTAGTAACGGAATTTAACCTGTCTTTTGAAATTATACTATAGGCAAATGTAATCAAGAAAACGAAAACAGGTCATTTATCTGTAAGGAAAAGAAACAGGGGTGGAACCCCAACAACATCAATGATACTTTCATTGCCTAGAAGGAAGACACTGGTAGGATCTTCATCTTCACTTGTATCTTCAAGTTCTATATCATAAGGTTCAAAGAGGTCATCGTCACTTTCATCTGCAGAAAGGTCCTCGAAATCACTTGCGTCAATGATTTCCAAGTTATCAGACAAGGTAACAATAAGAGAAAACACGGTTCTCAACTTTTGAAGATGACCATAAGCGAAAGTAAAGAAAGGATAAATAAGTAAAGAAAAATAATTTAAAACATTTTTCATTCCTAATATAGTTTCAAGTTCATTCATTAAAATTTTTCATTAAGCTTTAGAACCTCAATTCTGGAGTAAGATTAATTTTATGATCTCTACGGGGTTGGAAAAATAAGATATTCGTTTTAAATAATCACTACCACAAGCCCACAAAGCGCCGAATTCGAACTTCGGAGTCAAAATATCATATGAAAAAACCAAAACCGGCAAAAATGTAGAAAAAACAACGAAAAAGAAAAATCAGAATGAACAATTATTAGTGAGCTAACAATTTTACTGTAAGAAGTCAATTAAAAAGTGGTCAAACTAAACTGAAAAAATACCATAAACACAAGTTAAAACAAAAATTAAAAGGGACTTTAAAAATAGAGGGCGGGGGGTAAATTAAAGAAAAAAAACGCTCGAAAAAAGAACGAGATATAAATACATATAAAATTTAAAGCGACACTAAAAAGCTATCAATAATTCAACTATGTAAAGTCAGTTATAACGATAACTGCTTGTGATCTAATATTAAAACCATAAAGAGTGAGGTGGCATATTGCCTGGCTAAAAAAATCTTATTTTTGGTTCAAGTGTGCCTATTTTTCCCAGCTGTTGCTTTCCGTTTTCCAAATAATGATACCTTATTTGATTTTATAATGGTTTTTATTTCGATTATGTCGCTAAACCTTATTTGATCCTATGGACATTCCGGAAACTGTCTCTTTCCCTGCCAGAAATAAACAGTTTCTACTGTTTTGGAACCACTCCCCTTCACAGTATACTATTTCGACTATCTATTTTTTTACGCTGAACAGCTGCACCAAGTTTCATCTATGGTAAAGAAAACACAATTAAAATAAAAAGTAGTTCTTTTGTGTCAGATATTAACTTCAAAATACTTAATTGAGAACCGACGTACATTGGGGTGGACATTGAACTTTAGTCACCCACCAGTAGATGGCGTAATGGATATATGTGTCAAAATTCCGCTCAAAATAAAGTTGTAATCCTTCTAAGTAAGTTATTTTTTTCCATACTCCACCTTTCATTCACATAAAGACTATAAATTTTCTTACCTCTTAGCCTCCTGCTCTTTTTTTCGATTTTTAACTTCATTCCATTTCTTTAACGCAAAAACAACTCTTCCTATACTAATAACATACTGAAAAAAAAATCAATCACAGATGGCAAACCAGATACGCTGATTTCAACTGTGGTACTTAGATAGCGTTCCAACTAATAACTATTGTGCTAAAAAATATTAACTGTAAGTCCACCCCGAGGGGCAAGGGTCGTCAGGAGGTTATAGAAATCATCATAAACTTCTTTTCAGAATAAACTTTTACTTTTAAAACAAACCAAAATAACAGTTTCCATTCCTGAATCAGTTTCACATGGCAACTTTTTCTCAGTAGTATTTTTTTTCAAAAAGTTTATAACTTTTGGCTACTATGCGCTGTTGTTTGCTCTTTACTAGGTTACACCTATCTCTGCAACTATGACAGTGGTGGATCCAGAGAGGGGAGGGAGGCGCACACCCCCCCTAACGTAGTCTAAAGTAGTGTATTTTACTTAATTAAAACACTTTTGCGTTAATTAAACTTGCTCCTAACCCAAGTTTATCGGATCAACCTCTTTTGACCGCCCCCCCTACAAAGTACCCTGGATCCGCCCTTGAATCATAATGAGGGAAATTGTCTGGGTAAAAATCTCGACTGTGTTGAAATTGTCTAGATTAACTCTGTCGGAAAGGAGATTTTTCACTGGAGAAAATTGCCGTGGGAGTCCTTTTTGAGGAGGCAGTTTTAATATCTAGTGTAAATGACTTAACAAAATATTTTAGAGAGGTAACTGAGATTAAAAATATGTAAATATATACCTTGCTATAAATAGGGATAATGGACATATTTCAATAAAGAAATAAGTCCAAATATGCCCAATTTCGTGTGTTTAAAATAAAACTACCCTTCCGCATTTCTAATAAAAATCGATTCTATAGACAAGCTATAGATATTTTAAAAATCCAGATCATTTAGTCCTTTTTGAGGAGGCAATTTTAATATCTAATGTAAATGGCTTAACAAAATATTTTAGAGAGGTAATTGAGTTTAAAAAATATATAAATAGTTACCTTGCTATAAATAGGGATGCTGGCTATATTTCAATAAGGAAATATGTCCAAAAATTTATTTCATAAATATTTCGTGTGTTTAAAATAAAACAACCATTCTGCATTTTTGATGAACATCGAGTCTATAGACAGGCTAATTCTATTGCTAAGCAAAGAATTTTCGCACAATCCATTTGGTGAATGTTCTTTCATTTATTCTGGTTTGTTTGATTTAATATGTATTTTGTGAAGTTTACTTCAAAAGGTTAGTTTTTTTTTTCGTTTTACTTAGCAATGAAGACTGTTTGACGGAGGTTCTTGTTGAAATGTTTATTTTCGCTTCATGTTATTCCCCTGGCTGACACTACCCTCCTTGTTTCTTGGCTATTTGATTTGTTTTTTTTTCTTCTTTGTTTCATACGTCGGCTGACTGCGACTTGTTTGCAACTCGTAGACACGTAAACACTGTTCTTTCTGGAACAATGACCATTCAATAAGATGCTGCTGCTACCTTCACTCCTGTTTTCGACAAAGCTCAGTCTTTTGCAACTACTTTAGGCTTTAGGGCTTGAGGTGACTCACCCAACAACAAGAGGTGAAAAGAACTATCATCTTGACGATCCTGATCTTCTCAATCACTATAGAAGATCTCTGTTTATTTCTTTTCTAGACCATTCCATATAGGAGCTGAAACAACGCTTTGAACGCCAAAATCTATTGTGTCATCCCAGCATCCTTGTCCCTTCGAAGACTGTATCTGTCGATCCCAAAACCATGAAGTTAGAGTCTTTGCTTGAGCCATATGGCGATATTCATCCAGAGCCTTGGTCCAACAAATGGGAAAAAGTTCTTATCACTGAATAAGATTCTTGGGCTGTATCTTCTCTTTACGAATGCAATTCCATATATTTCTCTTCTCTTGGCTATCCTTCCAATGTTTTCCAATCAGCGGTGCTACTCCAGAAAGAAGCTTCTGTATGCTAAGAAGGTTAAAAATCTGTCTAAGAAATTCAACGGGACTCGAAGAAACGCTGAGTGGTTTAGCCTTACTGGCCATCCATGAACATTGATATCTGCCACGCAAAATGTCATCGACCAGGGAAGACAAATCGTCGTTTAGATTTCGTTTTGTAAGCACCTAGTTTACTTGACAAAAACTATTGGTTGGCTACAACGGTACACCAAGTGGGCGTGTCCTCGTTTGCAAGATTCTTCTATTCCGAATCTATATAAAAAATTTACTCTTTTGGTGATTATAATGTAGGCGTAACTTTGTCTATGAGAGTCACAGATACTATTGACAAGGGTTGCTGTTAACTTATTATGCTTGTTGATAGTTAAGTTTCGTATAAGCTATTTGAGAGGGTCTCATTGGACCAGAATAAACTGCCATTTTATGAGCTAACTGAAGGAAAAGGCGAGCTACATAGTAAAACACAGGAATCTAATTAGAATATAAGTATCTCAAGCATCCAGGGAGGAGGTGGCTTAGCCCTAGAGATTCTAAGCCCGTGTCTGAATCCTGAGTGTCTGTCCATGGACCCATCCTCTCCATTCCATAGAACTTGCACTTCACAAACACGGTCGTTTCCACTGCGCAAGTCTCTTTTTGTTTTCTTTTTCTTATGCGCAGCAACTCAAATTTCCTTAATCTCTTGTAGAGCTTTTTGAAATATGGCACTTTTAAACAACTAAATTTAAGAATGAAATTTACTGTGTCCTTAGAGACAAGACATTTTCATTGCCACATACTTTTGCAAGTTGCCACAAAATGACTTGTGATAACCAATAGTTGCGGTTTCTTTCAACAGCCAGGGAAAATAGAACAACAACACGGAAAATAAATCTAAATAAATGTAAATCTGAAAGTAGAAATTTAAACAACAATTTTAGTAAAATTTTCACTTATTTCTTCCTAAAATTCGAAAGCCAGTATAATTTTATGCAAAATCTTCCTTTTTTAGTATTCTTAGAAATTTAAATACAAGGATGAAAATTTTTTGAAATAGTTTCATCCTTTATATACCAGATTATTTAGCAATGAAATTAACAATTTTTGTTTCATTCACGTTTTCAGTCATTTTTTCAAACCGATGTCACAATTGAATACGTTTTATATCGGTCACCTTACCTATCTTTTAAGCAACGGTTTCATTTCTTACCACCATTTCATGGTACTAGGTTGCAGCTACCGCTGCAACCTAGTAAAGAGCAAAGAAAAGCCCATAAGTAACCAAAAGTCAAAAATACATTTAGAAAAAAACTGTCTAGTTAAAAAAATTGCAATCTGACACTGATTCAAGAATGATAACTATTATTTCGATTCGTCTCAAAAGTAAAAGTTTATTGCGAAAAGAAATTTATGTTATTTAGAAAAAAGCCAGAAACCCCGCAAAAACGGCGTAAAATCAAAATGAAAAGTGTACCATTGGAATCAGAATAGTCAAAAACATTATACTCGGAAATTACAGTCCCCTCCCCCACCCAGAACAACAAAAAAAAATAACTTTTGCATGGGTTAGCACCGTTTTTTTTCCAGGGCTACCGGTTTAGCAGAACATCATAGAGAGATGTTTAGAGGCTCATTCAAAGGCTATTTCTCATATCTATATGGCTTTTATAAGTTCCATCATCCTAAAGTGCCATTTGGCACTAAAACTGGCACTTTTGAGTCATTTCTCAAGGGATTGGGCAATAGGAGTAACTAAACAACGTAGACAGATTTTTAATCATAGGCAGCGCGCTAGCTCTGCCTAAGTAAAGATTGATGTGGGCACAATTTTTTTTTCTCCATACCAGGGCACTTCGTATCGAAGTAGTTGTCATAGAAACTTGAAAAGGGGCTCATTCGATTGGAAATTGGAGTAGCTAGTACCCTTTTTAATAGTCGAAAGTGATTGGAGGGGAACTAGCCCCCCCCCCCCCTCTACGCCAATCATTCCCCCAAACACATCCAATCAAAATTTTGAGATAAGCATTTTGTTCAGCGTAGTCGATTTCCAGATAGAAAATATGTTTTTGAGGAGGACAATCCCCTCCAACCCTCAGGGCAAGGGTTTTAAGTTATACCCTGGGGGCTTATAAGGTTTTTGTAGAAGGCGTTGTCGTAGAAACTTCAAAAAATGCATATTCGATTTGAAATTCAAAAAGCTAGTGCCCTTTTTAATAGTCGAAAGTGATTGGAGGGCAACTAGCCCCCCCCCCTCACACGCCCATCATCCCCCCACACACATCCAATCAAAATTTTGAATTAGCCATTTTGTTCAGCAAAGTTGATTTCCAGATAGAAAATATGTTTTGAGGAGGACAATCCCCCCCAACCCTTAGCGCAACGGTTTCAAGTTATGCCCTGGGGGCATAAATGGTTTTAGTAGAAGGCGTTGTCGTGGAAACTTCGAAAAATGCTCATTCGATTTGAAATTCAAAAAGCTAGTGCCCTTTTTCAGGGTCGAAAGTGATGGGACGGCACCTAGCCCCCCCCCCTCCTCACACGCCCATCATCCCCCAAACACATTCAATGAAAATTTCGAGATAGCCTTTTTGTTCAGCGTAGTTGATTTCCAGATAGAAAATATGTTTTGAGGAGGAAACTTTTCCAAAACCCTTAGGACAAGGGTTTTAAGCTATGCCCTGGGGGCAAATAAGGTTTTTGTAGAAGGCGTTGTCATAGAAACTTCAAAAAAGACTCATTCGATTGGAAATTCAAAGGGCTAGTGCCCTTTTTAAGTCAAAAGTGATTGGAGGGCAACTAGCCCCCCCCCCCCCCATCATTCCCCCAAACATATTCAACCAAAATTTTGAGATAGCTATTTTGATCTATCTCATCAAAATGTAATTTTGATACAGCCATTTTGTTCAGCGTAGTTGATTTCCAGATAGAAAATATCTTTTTGAGAAGGACACTCCCCATCAACCCTCGGGGCAAGGGTTTTAAGTTATGTCCTGAGGGCATATAAGAACGATGTTGGCACAATGTACTATTTAATAATTTTCTCTTTTGGAGCAGAGCACTTCATATGGAAGGGGTCGTCGTAGAAACTTCAAAAGGGGCTCATTCGATTGGAAATCGAAGGTTCTAGTGTCCTTTTTAATAGTCGAAAGTGGTTGGAGGGCAACTAGCCCTTCCCCACGCCCATCATTTCCTCAAACACATTCAATCAAAATTTTTCAGATAGCCATTTTGTTTAGCGCTAGTATCCTTATTAATAGTCGAAAGTGATTGGAGAGCAACTAGCCCCACTCCACGCCCTTCATTCCTCAAAACACATCCCATCAAAATTTTGAGATAGCCATTATGTTCAGCGTAGTTGATTTCCACATAGAAAATATGTTTTTGAGGAGGACACCCTCCCAAAACCCCCAGGGCATGGGTTTTAAGTTATGCCCCGGGGGGGGGGGGCATATAAGGTTTTTATAGAAGGCATTGTCGTAGAAACTTAAAAACAAGCTCATTCGATTGGAAATTCGAAGGGCTAGTGTCCTTTTTAATAGTCAAAATTGATTGAAGGTCAACTAACCCCCCCCCCACCCCCGCCCCAAATTCCTCCAAACACAACCCATCAAAATTTTGAGATTGACATTTTTTTCAGCGTAGTTGATTTCCAGATAGAAAAATGTTTTTGACGAGGACACTCCCCCACAACCCTCAGGGTAAGGGTTTTAAGTTATGCCCTCTTTGGCATATAAGGTTTTTATAGAAGTCGTGGTCATAAAAACTTCAAAACAGGCTCATCCGACTGGAAATTCAGAGGGCTAGTGCGCTTTTTAATAGTCGAAAGTGAGTGAAGGGCAACTAGCCCCTCCCCCACGACCATTATTCCCCCAAACACATCCACTCAAAATTTTGAGATAGCCATTTTGTTCAGTGTAGTTGATTTCCAGATAGAAAATATGTTTTTGAGCAGGAAACTCCCCCAAAACCCTCAGGCCAAGGGTTTTAAGTTATGCCCTGGGGGCATATAAGGTTTTCATAGAAGGCGTTGTCGTAGAAACTTCAAAAAAGCCTCATTCGATTGGAAATTCAAAGGGATAGTGCCCTTTTTAATGGTCGAAAGTGATTGGAGGGCAAATAGCCCCCCCCCACACCTATCATTCCCCCAAACATATCCCTAAAAATTTTAAGATAGCCATTTTGTTCAGTGTAGTTGATTTCCAGATAGAAAATATGTTTTTGAGGAGGACAATCCCCCACAACCTTCAGGGACAGGTTTTAAGTTATGCCCTGGGGGCAAATAAAGCTTTTGTAGAAGGCATTGTCGTAGAAACTTAAAAAAAGGCTCATTCTATTTGAAATTCAAAAAGCTAGTGCCCTTTTTAATAGTCGAAAGTGATTGGAGGGCAAGTAGCCCTCCCCCCCCCCCGCACGTGCCCATCATTCCCCTAAACACATCCAATCAAAATTTTGAGATAGCCATTTTGTTCAGCGTAGTTGATTTCCAGATAGAAAATATGTTTTGAGGAGGACACTCCCCCAAAACCCTAAGGGCAAGGGTTTTAAGTTATGCCCTGGGGGCAAATAAAGCTTTTGTAGAAGGCGTCGTCATAGAAAATTCAAAAAAGCTCATTCAATTGGAAATTAAAAGGGCTAGTGCCCTTTTTAAGTCAAAAGTGATTGGAGGGCAACTACCCCCCCCCACGCCCATCAATCCCCCAAAGACATCCAATCGAATGTTGAGATAGCTATTTTGTTCAGCGGAGTTGATTTTGAGATAGAAAATATATTTTTGAGGAGGACACTCCCCCATAGCCTTCCAGGCAAGGGTTCTAAGTTATACTATGGGGGTATATAAGGTTTTTATAGAAGGTGGTGTCGTAGAAACTTCAAAAAAGGCTCATTCGATTGGAAATTTCAAGGGCTAGTGCCCTTTTTAATAGTTGAAAGTGATTTGAGGGCAACTAACCCCCCTCTCATGCCCACCTTTTCCCCAAACACATCCAATCAAAATTTTGAGACAGATGTTTTATTAAATGTTAAGGTCTGGAAATTTGGCTTTGAGAATGACAACTCTCCCACAGCCCTCAGGGCAAGGGTTGCAATTTAAGGATTCTCCAAATCCTTCATATCATTTTTTTATGGAAGGAATATTCGTATAAACTTTAGAGAGGGCTCATTTGATTAGAAATTTAATGTTCTTGTTCACTTTTTAAGAGTCAAAAGAGATTTGAGGGCAACTAGCCCCCCCCCTCCTCCACGCCCTAAATGCATCAGATAAAAATTTTGTTAGAAATAGTTAAAAGGTTAAGTAACAAAACTCTGGCATGGACAAAACCCCACAGGGCCCGGGGGTAGGAAGGGATCTTCGTATAAACTTCAGAGAGGGATCATTTGATTAGAAATTGGAAGTTCTAGTCTAGCTCTTACGAGTCAAAATCGATCGAAGGACAAATACCCCCCCCCCCCCCCCCACACCCTTTTTCCCCGCCCTTCCCTTTGAACTAGTGCTGTTTATACCTGAAGGCCCAATGAGAGTTAGAATGTTTTGGTATTAACATACACCTATTAGGCATCTGCTTTCCCCTCTAACAAGGAAAGAAACAGAGTGTAAGGCAGTGGCGGATCCAAGGGAGGGGCAAGGGGGGGGCCTCCCCCTAATGTAGTCTAAAGTAATGTAATTTCTTAAGTAACGCAAGATTGCGTTAATTAAACTTGCTCCTAACGCAAGTTTATCGGATCACCCTATTTTGCCCCCCCCCCCTAAAAAATCCTGGATCTGCTCCTGGTGTAAGGGCATTATAAATTTTAATTTGTAATTCAATGAATCCCGTTACAAAGTTTATGCGACCAGCTCTTCCACATAAAGCGCTCCTGGAAAAATAAATAAGTATTAATTCATTGAACCCTTATGGCTCTTTAATTAGGTAACGCTATAGCATTGCTTCTGACCTAAAAAGTTGAGTAGAAATTTCAGCTTCCATTTTTATGGAGATCTGACGGGAATATGTTTGGGGGAGCATATTCCACGGCTGGGAAATTTCTGCTAGGTGGAATTTAACGCGGAGAATTTATCAGCAGGAAAAGAAAATTTTTTTGAGGGAGGAATTTCCAAGAGGTGGGGTTTCCAAGTGTAAATTATTCAGGGAGGGGACGACTAGACCCATTCGATTATATTCTAAATTTTACATCTGAAAGTAACGGGAATAAAGAATCAATGGAAATGTCAGAGATAGCACTTCAGGTTCCTTTAGACGACTTTGTTCGTGTCTTTTGAAAAGAAATTTTCAAAAGACAGATTAATTTCATTTGTTTCACTTTCTCTGTGGCTGCTCAATTATGCACGTGAGGGGGGAGACTTCCCCCCACCACTGTCTCTGCAAAGGTTTCAGTTTTTATCTCAAGCCTTAAAAATGAACGCCATGCGATAAAACTCAAAATAACATATAAAGAATAATATATGCACATAACACGGAAAAATTAATCTAATTTGCATATTATGATTTGAGGTTCACCCAAATGATGGGCCAGGGGCTCGCCATTCCAAAATCTATGAAATCAATCCTGCAATAATTGAAAATAAAAAGTATTTTTGAGTATTTTAACGTCTTTAACTCAAACGGTCCAACATTCGACAGCCCAATGAGTCTGTCTGATCTCCTAAATCGGGAACGGAAGAGATAAGTGAAGTTCCACCCCGTATTGGATGAGTCTCCAACCTCACCCTCCCTGTGTCCTACTATCTACGCTAAAGTTTTCTTCCTTCTGCCAACTACGCCGCACCCAACCTCAAAGACTTTAATAAGGTAAAGTTTTGTATGGGAAGAACACATAGTAAATATATTATAATTTTCCAATTATAAGGTTAAAATACATACTCTGTGATAGATACAAAATTGCTTTGGCACACAAAATCCTATTCAGGTCAATCCCAAACAGTCATGATCCCTTTGTGTCAGCATGCGAAATGGTCAAAACACCCTTATTGGAGCTATTTTTTCAATTCATTCATTGTTGCAAATCGCTGTCCACAAGTTATGCAAGCTAGCTATTGTGCATATATAAGGTTTTTATCAAGGAGGTAATCGTACAGACTTTGAAAAAAGCCTCATTCGACTTATAAATTAAAAGTTCTAGATCCATTTTTTGAAGTCAAGAATAATCGGCCAGTAAGCAGCCCCCCCCCATGCAATTAAAACTTGAAAGATTTTGCAATCAAAAACGAACAAAATTTAATTAAAAAAAATAAGTTTTTCAAAGAAACGTAAAGGCGATTATAAACTTAAGCTAAGGAGATATGAATACCTGTTAAAATTCAAACTCAAAACGACTAGAAATTACTATTAAAGAATAAATGAAACCCAAAACGAACAGAAATTAAATAAACAATCATAGCAAAAAATAATACAACAAGTAATAATATAAATGAATAAATACATCTTAAAGCGAGTAATGCTTGGATTTAATATGAAAATCAAGCTTAAAACGAAAAAAAAATAGTTTGCTATTGAAGTATAAATGAGACTTAAAACGAACAGAAATTAAATAAACAATCAATGCGAAAAAACATACAATATATATTAATGTTAATTACTAAATAAATCTTAAAACTGGGTGAAACTTAAATTGAATATACAAATCAAGTTTGAATCGAATAAAAACAACTACAAACAAGAGTTTGGGTATCGCCTCGCTGCAGAAGCCTAAAACCTGCTGCGTCATTGGCGCTTTACTGAAAACGAATTATATTACAAATGTTTTCTTTTGTACTTAATATTGAAAATAAATATAAAAATTATAGTAAAATTTTGAACTGATGACCTTTCAGCAATTAATATCATTATACATCAAATATTCAGTTTAATTTATTAGTTCTTTCGAAGATTGGTCAAGACAAATATAGCTTCACTACAAAAAAAATTGGATACTGCCCCCCTTCTTTAACTGCAAAAACTTAAAGCCTTCTGCGTCATTGGCGCTTCACTGAAAACGAATTACTCTTATTTTACAAATTTATTCTTTTCCAGTTCTTACAGCATTGAAAATAAAAATTAACAGTGAAAAAAAAATCTTTAACTGATGGATCTTACAACAATTAATATCATTATATATCTAATATTCAATTTGATACCAGACCGTCTGCATTCTACTGTGGGGAAAACTTCACCATCCACAAAAGAAACACCACAGTAAAGCCCTGAGGAGGATTTTGAGCACGAGGGGTTCAGTACAGCTACTGATTAATCGAGACAATAATTCACAAGAAATTTATTTTTAAATTTCTTAAAATGTTGCTGTTGTTTATAAACTTGCCCTCATTGAATTAGAAGGATAATCACTTTCCTCTAGACCCCGAAGCCGCGCCAAAAAGTCGGTGGCGCGCCGCCGAAAAAAAGACGGCGGCGCGCCACCGAGCTTGCATCAGCGCGCTGACGCCGCCGCTGATTCTATCGGCGGTGGCGTCACTAATACGCCGCCGTGTTTTTGGTTTTTCTCTATTTTTTGGTTATCGATATCGACCTCCGGGCTTCAATCGTCATCCCGGCTAATCTGTTTCTTAAAGATAAATACTTTCATCTTAGGCTCGCCATGTATATCGGTTCGTAGGAAGGGGAAGAAGAAATTTTTCTTGAAACAAAAATTCTACCTTCCACTTTAAAATTCTGTTCATTTTTCTTTCTGATTTTTTCGGATGAAAAGAGGTAGATAAAAGAGCATTAGGCAATTCAGGATGTTATCATAGGCAGCGCAATCGAGCTGCCTAAGTAAAGAACAATGTTGGCACAATGTATTATTTTTTTCCATACCAGGGCAATTTGAATCGAAAGAGTTGTCGTAGAAACTTCTAAAAGGGCTCGTTCGATTGGAAATTGGAATAGCTAGTGCCCTTTTTAATAGCCGAAAGTGATTGGAAGGCAACTAACACCCCTTCCACGCCCACCATTTCCTCAAACACATCTAATCAAAATTTTAAGATAGCCATATTGTTCAGAGTAACTGATTTCCAAAGAGAAAATATGTTTTTTGAGGAGGTTACTCCCCCACAACCCTTAGGGCAAGAGTTTTGTAGTTATGCCCTGGGGGTACATAAGAACGATGTTGGAACAATGTATTATTTATTGTTTTTTACTTTAGACCAGGGAACTTCATATCGAAGAAGTTGTCGTAGAAACTTCGAAAAGGGCTCATTTAATTAGAGATTGGAGTGGCTTGTGCTCTTTTTAATAGTCGAAAATGATTGGAAGGCAACTAACACCCCTTCCACGCCCGCCATTCCCCCAAACACATCCAACCGAAATTTTGAAATAACCATTTTGTTTAACGTAGTTGAAAGTTCTGGAAATTAGGTTTTTGAGGATGACAACCACCCTCACAGCCCTTAGGTTAAGGGTTGTAATTTATGCCCTGGGGACATATACGGTGTTTATAGAAAGCGGTGCCGTTAACTCAACAAGGAATCATTCGATTGAAAATTGAAAAGCCTAGTGCCCTTTTTAATAATCGAAAGTGATTGGAAGGCTTGGCATTTTTTTAGTAGAGATCGATGTGGGTATAATGTATCATTTTGTCGTTGTTGATGTTGTTTAGACCAGGGCACTTCGTATCGAAGGAGTTGTCGTAGGAACTTCGAAAAGGGCTCTTTCGATTGAAAATAGAAAGCGTTGATGTCCTTTTTAATTGTCGAAAATGATTGGAGGGAAACAAATCCCCCACCCACGCCCACCCTCCCATTTTCCTTTATGTTTCAAAAGTAAATATTACCTTAAGATTAAATCAAAATGCACTGTGTTAATGCTAATTCCCCATAAGGCATCTCAGCAGTATCCCAAGAACAACTGAGGGTATTATGTTCCAACTTTTGGAGTTTCTTCTGCTCTTAAAATTTGACCAAATCAAAATAGTGTAATTGTATCCAAGCTTTCAAAGAAAGTAAACAATTTTTTTTGTGAATGTTATTAAGTTTTTCATTTCAGGTCAACTACAGGAGGTATGAAACTAAATTAAACACTGCTATTTGTGTCCAGATTTTTAAAAGAGTCTATGTTTTTAAATGCTGCTGAAAATTTTTTTCCAGCCTACAAATTGCAGGCCCAACTATAAATTCTTAAAAAAACGAAAAGATTTAAAGTATTATTTTCTTTTTCCCTGAATAGACTATTTCAATATAAAATTAACAGAAATTAATTAAAAAACTGTTTCCGCAAAATAAGTTTTTCAAAGAAAAGTAAAGAACTCCATTAAACAAAAAATGAGCAAAATTAAAATCAAATAATCTACCAAGCGTGAAACTACCACAATTCAGCATCGATAAATAAACGAAACCCAAATCAAACAGAAATTACAATAAATAACTGCGTCAAACTCAAAACGAGCCGAAATTAACATACGTTGGGCTTAAAACCCTTATCCCTTCCCAAGGCCAGAATATAATTTGCCCTTTACAGAAAAAATACAAATGAATATGCATTGTCAGTTTAATATACATACACTGATATTTAGTAATCAAAGTGTTAATATTAGTTGATTTATTGAAGTTATAAAAGTAAAAACATTTATATTTTTTCAGTAAAGTGAAAGCCATGCTCTGCCTCGTGAAGGCATAGGGGTTTTGAGCCCAACTCATGTTAATTTCTGCTAGTTTTGAGTTTGACTCGGTTATTTATTGTAATTTCTGTTCGTTTTGGGTTTCATTTATTTATCTATGCTGATTTATGGTAGTTTCCCGCTTGGTAGATTATCTAGAGCTAGTATAGAAATATATCTTTAGAAATCAATTACATTTTTTTGCACAGTTAGCAGAGCACACTGAAGTTTAAGTAGCCTTAAACTTTGACTTGAACCGTTGTAACTTGACCACTTCTTTCAGAAAAGAATTTTGGAGGGTTATTCCGTGTTGATAAGAAAAAAGGGTAAAGGTGCAGTTTAGTTTTTCCTGTAGTGTAGGGCACAGGAGCCCTATGGTAAAGGTGCAGGTTTGTTCACCATTTTCAGTGATTAAAAAAAATGATTATAGCTCCACCCCCATAATGTGCAAACATCCAAAAATCCATTCTGGTTCTAAATATAACCTTCATTTACATCACAAGTGAATTTTACCTCCATCCCCCTGATGTGCAAACATATGTCCTGATTTGGATATATTTATGGGTTAGGGTACAGTTTGTTTGGTTATATTTAGTTTCAGAATGCAATTTTGGTTATATATTTGGGCATAAGGGTGGTATATACTTCATGTGTATTTTAATAGCAATATTTTGTATTTTTGCCACTGCTATATCTATCATTAAAAAAAAAAAAAAAACAGAATTAACAGTGACTGGGACAAATGCCATCTTTAATAAACAGTTTACAGATAAACTGAATAGTTTTAGTGAATATTTTTAATAGAATTATAAGTAGTGGTGTATGGCCTTCCCTATGGAAAGTAGCCTATTGATATGGTACCTCTATTTAAGAAAGATAGTCCTAGTGATCATGATGCCTATAGGTTGATAGCATTAGCACCTGCATTTAGTAAAATTTTAGTAAAGATTTTGGACAATTGGTTGAATGAATGGTTGAAGGGTTATGGGGTAATTATCCAGAACCTCTTAGTAATGGTATGGATTGGTGAATATGTTGGGATTGCACAGGAAGCTAAGCAGGGGAGATTGGGTTATGTAAATCAGGAAAGATGTCCTCAGTGCAAGGATTGAATATTGCAGATTTAGCAAAACACAAACAAATTTGTACTCTCCTTTCTTTTAGTGTGGTAATACCTGCAGATTTAAGGAGGAAGAAGTATGGAATTTTGCTCTCTTTGTAGATGATCCTGAGCAAATGCTTTTGGACTGACTCAATTTTGTCACTAAGCTTGTTTGAAAGATTTGAATGCCCAACTGGACATGCATATTCTAATAGTGGCCTGATAAATGATAAATAAACACAGAGGGGCTGAATCTTCGGGCAATTAAATTTGTTTAAAATTGTTAACATAAATAATGAAAAATTTGCTTGCTTAACAGTATTAGAAACATGAATATCCCATTTAAGATTATTTGAAATTGTGACACCAAGGAGTTTAACATGTTTCATAAGCATTTCAGGTGAGATAGGGTCAAGGAAAGTGGGGGTGGATTTCAAAAAAAATTTGTCATTATATTTCATTTGTTGGAATTTAGGTTCATAGCTTTATTTGCAATGCTCTGAATTGATTATTAAGAAAAGCAAAAAGAGAATTTTACTCGAGGAAGTTTGAGGTGGTATCAGTTATGTTGAGATTAGAAGGAAGTCTTGTGTCAATTACTTAAGTATTACACCTGATGGAACTTTGTTGTTTAGGAAACATGTTGGGAACACGTTAGCAATTTTATTACAGAACATCAGAATCCTTAGAAAACTTGCACACTTTGTCCTGTATCACATTTTAAGGTTTTTGTATTTCTTGATAATACATCCATGTATTGTTCTTTGGTATGGTTAGGGACATTTCTGTTGCTAGTTAATCCAATTCAAGTTGTCCAAAATAATGCAATCCGTTTACTTTGTAATAAATCTTATAGTGATTCTGTGAGATTGGAGTACAGAAGACAAAAAATTTTACCAGCTGCTGGTTTACTGGATTTTTATCACCAGTTGTTTATGTTCAAGTATAATAATAATAATCTACCTTTATGCTTCTTAGGCATGTTTAAGGTTAGGTATGATTGCCACAATTATAATACTCAAACAAGCAAGGCACTATCTGCTCCAATTGCCATTGCTACAAGGTCTAAGTTCTCCTTTCTTTATCAAGGAATAAAATTATGGAATACTAATGATAAGACAATTAATGAAACAAGTTTTGAAGAATTTAGAAATAGAATTAAGGAAAAAATGTATTCTAATTATGAGTTTTAAATTATTATTTGTTATATTTTATTTATAGTTATATTATTATTGTTATATTGTTATATTGTTATATATGTTATATTGTTATATTGTTATAGTTATATTATTATTTGTTAAATTATTTATTTGTATTTGATTTATAAATTTATGGATTAGTAATAATATGATTATTAATGGTATAAAATGGTTGGGAAAAATTTAGAAGTAAAGTCAAGGAAAAAAATGTGTTCTATTAATGAGTCCTAAGCTATTATTATTATTTTTTTTCTTCTTCTTTTGTTGTTTAAGGTGTGTGAAGGAGTATAGTGGATTATTTGGATAGTTTTTCCTTTTTTTTGTCGTTATGGTGACCCCAGTAGTAACTCAGCAAGGAATATATATATATATATATATATATATATATATATATATATATATATATATATATATATATATATATATATATATATATATATATATATATATATATATGTGTGTGTATATGTATATATGTAGTGATATATATATATATATATATATATATATATATATATATATATATATATATATATATATATATATATATATATATATATATATATATATATATATATATATATATATATATATATATATATATATATATATATATATATATATATATATATATATATATATATATATATATATATACATATTCTCTGTTCTTCACTTTCATTTCTAAATTGTTCTACTCCTTGTTGTTGCGTGTATTGTAACCACGTATTTGCTTGTTCTTCACTTTTGTTTTAACCTTTAATTCTTGCTCCCGCTTATATATGAATATATCGGTCTCTTTTCCGTAGGTTGAAGCGAACAAGGGGATCACCGCAATGACAAAGGAGCATTATCTTCTTGCAATGTCACTGGAAATGCCTATTTTGCCGTTGTAACGTACTCCTCCCAAACACCTCCCAGTGCGTTAGACAATATCACCATGGACCTGGCACGAATGTGCGTAGCCACGAAGAAAAAAATCCTTTTTTATCAAGAAGATTGAAGATGTAATCGTCTGTATAACAAATTTCTCAACTGGACGGTAAGTATAGTGTAGATGTATAGCATAGATCAATGGTTTCAAATAATGTGTCATATGTAACCCCATAATAGTTGTATATATGTAGAGTATTATTATTCTCAAAAAAAAAACTTTCCTATTGACCAACCATCATAGTACATAAAATATATTCCCCAAGAGAAATAATTTCTCATACAGTTTTCCAATACAACTTTTATGATGACAAAATACAAGGCATAACATGGAAGAAGTATTACCATGCGGTCACGCAATAGAGACACGAACCTATTCAGTCTCTTGGGAAGTATATATTTAAGCTAATTTGAACACATCGGAGAATGTGCTCAACTTATTTCTATTTACGATAAACCTTGGCGCTAACCACCCTATGGATTTACCAATGATATCAAAAGTAATATACCCACACAAATACATATGCTTGTGCATGTAAATACATATACATATTGTCTCAAAACTGAGCATTGTAAGACGAACGCGGCTTTCCTGTATGTACTGAAATTTACAATAGATGGCATTCTGCATGTATTCCATAAATGATAGGTGATGATAGTATTTAGTGTCTAGCAACATACAACCATTGGATTTTATACACAATTTAAAGTTTCACATAGGATATATTTTATAATCCTGCTTCAAAAAAAGAAGAGAAAATAAGAGGAAATTAAAAAATAAATAATCAACCTCTACAAGTGCGCACACAAACAAACAGACACAAATCCCTTATTAACCATTAGTATTTTTCAGGGCGTCGGGTGGGGGGGGGGGAGAGGAAGAGACGGGAATTTTGAATTAACCCCTCCCCTCCGAACTTTCTCTACCTCTAGGTTAATAAAAACATACCTTTCATATTATATTTTTATTGGACCAATTCGAAAAACAACAGTTGCCCACCTAATTATTGAAAAATATACTTTACCCCTCTAAATTTTCGTGACTTGACACTACTACTAGTTTTTCTCTATATGTCAGCAAGATAATGTGACTTTCCACCACTTTTGCGCCCAAGCTGATTTTTGCTTAGCTTTCAAAAGGAAAACTGTAGTTTCAACTATTTTCTAGCAACTGTTTCTACCTTTGAACCCTCCCCTCCCATTTGATTTATTTGTACGACTTGTGCTACAATACTTATTTGAATACAAACATGCAATTACAGAGCACATATCAAAAGCGTCTTTTACAAAGAGAGTATTCTTTTTATTCAATCTTCTATTGAAGCCTCGCAAGGGAGAAACAACTCGATATTCTGAGGCTGTATCCTTTCCCAAGGGATGAAAGTTAAAGAAGACCTTAGCTTCAAATTTATTGGTTAGTCTTGACTTTTCTTGAAAGCCCTGCTTCAAAATCAGTTTAAGAAAGTTTAGGGATACGATGCTATTCAACATGAACTTTTCAACAATAATTAGAGATATTATAATACAAAATTTCAAAATAAAAAAAAAAGATTTCTTAATTTAAAAGTTAAATATATTTATTCTTAGCTTTACAATTTTAATTTAAACATAATTTTGTATATGTTGTAAAATAATATAACAAAAATAGATAAACAACCACAATAATCAAACAGTTCGTGGTAACGAACTGTAAGTAAGGACCGACGCACCTAAATAGTAACCAAAACTAAAAAAAATGGTGTTTTGATACCGACAGGTACATCATAAGAATTGCCTTATTATTCCGACTTAAAATATATAAGGTTCATTAAGTTTAGTGTTATGTATCACAAGCAACGAGCCAGAGAAAATTTGCCTGATTTTCCAAAAAGGGGGGGAAAGTCGAAGAATCTTAATGAAAATCATAACATCAGATTTAGCGTATCAGAGAACCTTATTTCAGAGGTTTTAACGTCCCATCTCCATCTCCAGAAATTATCACGCATATGAAAGGAGTTACCCTTTCCCCATACCTCGCTCTTTACACTAAAGTTTGAATTTCGTCCAGTTCTTCAAGAACGACTCCTGAAACGCAAGGATCATTTAATTAGAACAATAAGAAACTTTTTTAGAAGTACTAAAAAAATTTAGCATAAAGAGTGAGGTATTGGGGAGAGGGTAACCCCCTTCATATAAGTGATAATTTCTATCCAAAGGCCTATTTTATTTCTATTAAAAATGAAAGCTCAACAATAGGAACTGACAAAGTGTTCGTTGCTAAAATAACGTCTAATATATAGATAAAAATAATTATGTGAAAAATATAATCTTTGTGTTATACAGTATCTTCTTTGCGTATGTAATATCTTTAAAAATAATTTTGAAATATTTTTTTTTACTTCTAGGGCGTTGGCACACTTTTTTGTTGGAAAACATTGCGTTGTTTTATTAAACTCTACTATAATCTCCTATTAAATTTAAGCTCAGCAGATACAAATACCTGTTAAAATTCAAACTCAAAACGACCAGAAATTACTATTAAAGAAATAGAATAGAAATTAAATAAACAATCAACGCAAACAAACATACAACAGATATTAATGTAAATGAATAAATAAATCTTAAGACGAGTGAAGCTTAAATTGAATATGCAAATCAAGCTTGAATCGAATAAAAACTACAAACAAGAGTTTGGGTACCGCCTCACTGCAGAAGCCTAAAAGCTACTGCGTCATTGATGCTTTACTGAAAACGAATTATATTACAAATGTTTTCTTTTGTACTTAATATTGAAAAAAAAAATATTAAAATTACAGTAAAATTTTGAACTGATGAGCTTTCAGCAATTAAAATCATTATGCATCAAATATTCAATTTAATTTATTAGTTGTTTCCAAGATTGTTCAAGATAAATATAGTTTCACTACAAACGAAATTTGGATACTTCCCCCTTCTTTAACTGTAAAAACCTAAAGCCTGCTGTGTCATTGGCACTTCACTGAAAGCGAATTATATTAAAAATTTATTCTTTTCCAGTTTTTACAGCATTGAAAATGAAAATAAAAATATCATTATATATCTAATATTCAATTTGATTTTGTTTATACTTTCCAAGTCTGTTCAAGACTCATATAGTTTTCAGTAAAGGTGGGGAAATCTCTTTATGTGCAGAAGGCTCCAGGTGGGAAGTGGGAGACGGCAATAGTAATTGCCCAATCTGAGTCTCCCCAGTTTTACATAGTTGAGAAAAATTGTTAAAGTTCCTTTTTAGCTAAAAAGGAACTTTTTTTGTTTTTAGCTAAAAAGTAGTTTAGCAAGTTTTTACTATATTTGAAAGGGGTTAGGTTAGAAAAATAAAACTGTCAGTAATGATTTGAGGGTCAAAAACATACTTTGAGAAGGTGTGCCAAACTTCTATGTTAACTCTTCTGATTTCAAAATCTTAGAAATTTGCCTACTTGAGAGTTCTTTTTTACCTATTAAAATTTTGACAAAACAATATTGCTAGCGCTCACCAATGTTCCATTTAAGTAGACACATATTTTTTTTTAAATAAATTGTGTAGTATACCATTTTCATAGGATATACTACGGCAGACGGAGGTAAATTGTCAGACTTTTTCCGCACCACAACTTTGAAATTAATAAATGTGGATGATAAGTCTATGAAGTAGTCTTTATTGGAATAAATGTGAAAAAGTATGTTTTCACAGACGGGTTGCTGGTTTTCAACAACCAGTACACTTTGGTTGTTGAAACAAAAAGTACAGCATAAGAACCACCTTGTCCAAAACCCCTATATATGAAACTTTCTGTTCCTTGGCTTGAATAGCAAGGGACATATTTTGGCTTGAAAATCAAGAAAACTGACAGCTACTACAGCATTCTGTGTAAACGGCAACTTTTTTCTCTTCCACATATATTTTCTTCAGCAGATAGCTTGGCACTGGAACATCGCAGAGAGTTGTTAAATGGCTCATTTTAAAAGAAGTTATTGGGGCTAAAAACCTTTTGTAATTTAAACAAATTATTTTTAAAATAGAACAAATTTCTGTATGAAAAACTGTATATTTCTTGTTGAAGATTGATCAATGACGTCATAATCGTAGGTTGTAGCCAAGTCGTTTCTCTCTCTTTTCGATATGTGTCTTTTATCTCCAATCAATTAACGTCACTTTTCTTTTCTAAGCTAAGAATTTAGAGCTGAGCAGTAAGTTTCTTAACTAGCTTAGTGTGAGCTTGTATACTGTTGCCGTCTTTTTGTGTAATGGCGTTAAATTTTACATAAAAAGTCGTGGCAACAGACGCGGTTTCTTGTAATTCTAAAGTTAAAACAAAAATCAAGGGTTCTTAACCTTAAGTTAGTTTTATTCTCCGTAAAAGTGTTGTTCAAGCCTCTTGTTTTTTCTCCCCTTTTTGAAATTTTAAAAGAAATAGAACCCTTTACTTGTTTTCAATAAATTATCTTTTTGCTCATCCCTCACTAAGAGAACTTACTGCTCATTCAAGCTCTTCTGCTGCTTGTTCAGCTTCTGCTCCTCAGCCAAATAATCGCATCATGAGTCTACAAACAAGTCATGAGTCTACAAAACAAATTCAAGAAATTTTATCTTTATCTAAATAAATTTTGAAAAGCTTGTTTAAGTAAAACTTTATGATTTTGCATTCTTATAGCTTATCATATACTTACTACTTGCCGTTCCTAGAGTTAGGAATCACTTAAAGAACCCTGATAAAAAGGTTGAGTCAGTTGGGAAGCTGATCTTGCTCAAAATCATGGTTCTGGAATCCTAGTATTGTTTTTTGTTATGTTAGAAAAAGAAGATCCGTATCTTTAAGCTCATTAATGTATACTTCTAAATTAATAGAATAATAATTATGAAATAGACCAATACGTCGAGTATGTTAAAGTTTAAAAAACATTTTGAATGTTAAAATTTTGACATCAAATGAGTAAGATAATTTAATACTACAACAACACACACATCCTTGAAATGGAGAGGGTGTCCTTTATTTGTATTATTTAAAAAAAAGTTTTTTTAATTAAATTTTGTTCGTTTTTGATTGCAAAAACTTCCAACCTGGAGCCTTCTGCACATGAACTGATTTCCTCACCTTTACTGAAAACTATGAGTCTTGAACAGTCTTGGAAAGTATAAACAAAATCAAATTGAATATTAGATATATAATGATATTAATTGTTGTAAGATCCATCAGTTAAAGATTTTTTTTCACTGTTAATTTTTATTTTCAATGCTGTAAGAACTGGAAAAGAATAAATTTGTAAAATAAGAGTAATTCGTTTTCAGTGAAGCGCCAATGACGCAGAAGGCTTTAAGTTTTTGCAGTTAAAGAATGGGGGCAGTATCCAATTTTTTTTTGTAGTGAAGCTATATTTGTCTTGACCAATCTTCGAAAGAACTAATAAATTAAACTGAATATTTGATGTATAATGATATTAATTGCTAAAAGCTCATCAGTTCAAAATTTTACTGTAATTTTAATATTTATTTTCAATATTAAGCACAAAAGAAAACATTTGTGATATAATCCGTTTTCAGTAAAGCGCGCATGACGCAGCAGGTTTTAGGCTTCTGCAGTGAGGCGATACCCAAACTCTTGTTTGTAGTTGTTTTTATTCGATTCAAACTTGATTTGTATATTCAATTTAAGTTTCACCCGTTTTAAGATTTATTTATTAATTAACATTAATATATTTTGTGTGTTTTTTCGCATTGATTGTTTATTTAATTTCTGTTCGTTTTAAGTTTCATTTATACTTCAATAGCAAACTATTTGTTTTTCGTTTTAAGCTTGATTTTCATATTCAATCCAAGCATTACTCGCTTTAAGATCTATTTATTCATTTATATTATTACTTGTTGTATTATTTTTTGCTATGATTGTTCATTTAATTTCTGTTCGTTTTGGGTTTCATTTATTCTTTATTAGTAATTTCTAGTCGTTTTGAGTTTGAATTTTAACAGGTATTCATATCTCCTTAGCTTAAGTTTATAATGGCCTTTACGTTTCTTTGAAAAACTTATTTTTTTCAATTAAATTTTGTTCGTTTTTGATTGCAAAATCCTTCAAGTTTTAATTGCGTGGGGGGGGGGGTTGCTTACTGTCCGATTATTCTTGACTTCAAAAAATGGATCTAGAATTTTCAATTTATAAATCGAATGAGGCTTTTTTCAAAGTCTGTACGATTACCTCCTTGATAAAAACCTTATATATGAACAATAGCCAGCTTGCATAACTTGTGGACAGCGATTGGCAACAATGAATGGATTGAAAAAATAGCTCCAATAAGGGTGTTTTGACCATTTCACTTGGTGACACAAAGGGATCATGACTGTTTGGGATTGACCTTAATAGGATTTTGTGTGCCAAAGCAATTTTGTATCTATCACAGAGTATGTATTTTAACCTTATAATTGGAAAATTATAATATATTTACTATGTGTTCTTCCCATACAAAACTTTACCTTATTAAAGTCTTTGAGGTTGGGTGCGGCGTAGTTGGCAGAAGGAAGAAAACTTTAGCGTAGATAGTAGGACAGAGGGAGGGTGAGGTTGGAGACTCATCCAATACGGGATGGAACTTCACTTATCTCTTCCGTTCCTGATTTAGGAGATCAGACAGGCTCATTGGGCTGTCGAATGTTGGACCGTTTGAGTTGTGGAAGACGTTAAAATACTCAAAAATACTTTATATTCTCAATTATTGCGGGATTGATTTCATAGATTTTGGAATGGTGAGCCCCTGGCCCATCATTTGGGTGAACCTCAACTCATAACATGCAAATTAGATTAATTGTTCCGTGTTATGTACATACATCATTCTTTATATGTTATTAAATAAAAAAAACAAGTTTTTTAACTGAAAGTAAGGAACGACGTTAAAACTTAAAACGAACAGAAATTATTCCGTATATGACAGGGGCTGTCCCCTCCTCAACGCCTTGATTTTTACGCTAAAGTTTTTTATTGTTTAAAAAAATAGAGTTGTGAGAAAGTCAAACTTTAGCGTAAAGAGCGAGGCGTTGAGGAGGGGACAGCCCCCTTCATATACGGAATAATTTCTGTTCGTTTTAAAATTTAACGTCGTTCCTTACTTTCAGTTAAAAAAACTTGTTTTGTTTATTTAATTTTTGAACGTTTTTGAATAAATGCAGGTTTTGATTTTGGCTCACCGTACATGAATAATTAAAACAAAATTTGCATATTATATTTGGCTAAATGGCTTTCTCGAAACTTGTTTAATTTTATTTACGAACGTTTTTATTAGTAATAAATATACGTAACTTAGAATTAACTTACGTAACGAGCTTCTATATTCATAAAATTTTAACACGTATATTAGGGGGTTCGCCCCCTAGTCAATACCCTGCTCTTTAAACTATAGTTTGAATTTTTTTTTCCAGTTCTTTAAAAATGACCTCTTAATCACAATCAGTTGATCAGTTGAAAAACTTATTTTTTTTTATTTAATCCCTGATCTTTTTCTTTAATAATGCTGGGAAATCCGGCGCCCCCTTCATAGCAATGTCCCTTCCCCCATGAAAACTTCCTTCATGGAAAGATCCTTCCATATAGCCCCCGACCCTCTCCTTCCCCCACCTACCAGAAAAAATCTCCTCTTAAAAAGTCTGTATACTTCCCGATAACCAATACTATATGTTAACATTGAATAAAGTTCATAACTTTCAGCCCTCTCCCTGGCAACTTTGGGGGATCAAGTCATCCTAAAAGACATTTTTATCATATTTTTGACCATTCTGAACAAAATGGCTATCTCAAAATTTTGATCGGGTGACTTTGGGAAAAAATGAGCGTGGGATGGGGCCTAATTGCTCTCCATTTTTTTTGGTCACTTAAGAAGGACACTAGAACTTCTGATTTCCGTTCCAATGAGCCCTCCCACGATATTCTAGGACCACTAGGTCGATACGATCACCCTTGGGAAAAAAACAAACAAAAAAACAAACAAACAAACAAACAAACAAATAAACACGCATCCGTGATCTTTCTTCTGGCAAAAAATGCAAGAATCCACATTTTTGTAGATAGGAGCTTGAAACCTCTACAGTAGGGTTCTCTGATACGCTGAATATGATGGTGTGATTTTCATTAAGGTTCTATAACTTTTAGGGGGTCTTTCCCCCTTTTTTGAAAATCAGCCAAATTTTCTCAGGCGCGTAACTTTTGATGGGTAGCTCTAAACTTGATGAAAGTTATATATTTGAAATCAGCATTGAAATCTGATTCTTTTGATATATCTATTGGTATCAAAAACCCGTTTTCTAGAGTTTCGGTTACCATTGAGCCGGGTCGCTCCTTACTTACAGTTCGTTACCACGAACTGTTTGATTTTGAGTTTTATCGCATTGCGTTCATTTTTAAGGCTTGAGATAAAAACTGAAACCTTAGCGGAGACAGTGGTGGGGGAAGTCTCCCCCCTCACATGCATAATTGAGCAGCCACAGAGAAAGTAATAAAAATGAAATTAATCTGTCTTTTGAAAATGTCTTTTCAAAAGACACGAACAAAGTCGTCTAAAGGAACGTGAAGTGCTATCTCTGACATTTCCATTGATTCTTTATTCCCGTTACTTTCAGATGTAAAATTTAGAATATAATTGAATGGGTTAAGTCGTCCCCTCCCTGAATAATTTACACTTGGAAACCCCACCTCTTGGAAATTCCTCCCTCAAAAAAATTTTCTTTTCCTGCTGATAAATCCCCCGCGTTAAATTCCACCTAGCAGAAATTTCCCAGCCGTGGAATATGCTCCCCCAAACATATTCCCGTCAGATAATTTGAGATATCCATAAAAATGGAAGCTGAAATTTCTGCTCAACTTTTTAGGTCAGAAGTACTGCTATAGCGTTACCTAATTGAAGAGCCATAAGGGTTCAATGAATTAATACTTATTTATTTTTCCAGGGGCACTTTATGTGGAAGAGCTGGTCACATAAACTTTGTAACGGGGTTCATTGAATTACAAATTAAAATTTATAGTGCCCTTACACCAGGAGCAGATCCAGGATTTTTTAGGGGGGGGGGCAAAATAGGTTTATCCCATAATTTTGCGTTAGGAGCAAGTTTAATTAACAAAATCTTGCGTTAGTTAAGAAATTACATTACTTTAGACTACATTAGGGGGAGGCGCCCCCCTTGCCCTTCCCTTGGATCCACCACTGCCTTACACTCTGTTTCTATCCTTGTTAGGGGGGAAAGCAGATGCCTAATAGGTGTGATCTAATACCAAAACTTTCTAACTCTCATTGGGCCTTCAGGTATAAATAAAAAAAAACAAGTTTTTTAAACTGAAAGTAAGGAGCGACATTAAAACTTAAAACGAACAGAGATTATTCCGTATATGAAAGGGGCTGTCCCCTCCTCAACGCCTCGCTCTTTACGCTAAAGTTTTATATTGTTTTAAAAAATAAAGTTGTGAGACCGAGTCAAACTTTTAGCGTAAAGAGCGAGGCGTTGAGGAGGGGACAGTCCCTTTCAAATAAGGAATAATTTCTGTTTGTTTCAAGCTTTAGTGTTGATCCTTAGTTTCAGTTTAAAAAATTGTTTTTTTTATTTAATTTCTGATCGTTTTTTAGTTAATGCAGCTTTTGTTTGCATAAAAATTTTACTTTTCTTTTGCTAAATGGATGTCTTTACAAATTAACTTACGTAACTAACTTCTATATTCGTATATTTTTCTTCTGGCAAAAATTACAAAGTTGCAGATTTTTGCAGATATGAGCTTGAAACCTATGTAATAGGGTTTTCTGATACGCTGAATCTGACGGTGTGATTTTCATTAAAATTCATTCACTTGTAGGGGATGTTTCCCCCCTCTTTAAAAAATTGAGTAAATTTTCTCAGGCTCGTAGCTTTTGATGAGTAATACTAAACTTAATAAAATTTATATATTTAGAATCAGCATTATAAACACATTCTTTTGATACATTTATTGACATCAAAATTCCGTTTAAAAAAATTCGATTACTATTGAGCCGTATCGCTTGTATTTTTATTTTTTTTTTTTTATTACGTATATGTTATTAAGTATATTATGGGGGTATACCCTTAGTCAAAAAGAACATCTTCACGTTAAAAGTTTAAAAAATAATTTATTAAAAAAACCCAGAAAAAAAAAGGCCGGTTAAATAGAATAGATAGCTCTTTTTAAAGCACTAAAAAAAACTGTAGTGTAAAGAGCGAGGTATTGACTTGGGGGAGAACCCCCTCCCATACGTTATAATTTCTGTTCGTTTTAAGTTCTAATATTCCTTCTTACATTTCAGTTGAAAAAACTTGTTTTTTTATTTAATTTATGCTCGTTTTTTAAATAATGCTTGGACATCCGGCGCCCCCTTCATAGAACTGTCCCTTACCCCAAAGAAAAATCCTCCACGGAAATATTCTCCAGAGTAACCCCCTCCTTTAGCCCCCCCCTCCAGAAAAAATCCTTCCTGAAAATGGTTGTATACTTCCCAATAACCAATAAATAATGCTGGCAAATCCGGCGCCCCCTTCATAGCAATTTCCCTTCCCCCATGAAACTTCCTTCATGAACAGATCCTCCAACATAACCCCGACCCACCCTTCCCTCCCACTACCAGAAACAAAATCTCCTGAAAACTTCTGTACACTTCCCAATAACCAATACTATATGTTAACATTGGGCAAAGTTCATAACTTTTAGCCCTCCCTCTGGGAACTTCGGGGGATTAAGTCATCCTAAAAGACATATTTATCATATTTTCGACCATGCTGAACAAAATGGCTACCTCAAAATTTTGATCAGGTGACTTTGGGAAAAAAATAAGTGTGGGAGGGGGCCTAGTTGCCCTCCATTTTTTGGTCACTTAAAAAGGGCACTAGAACTTTTAATTTCAGTTCAAATGAGCCCTCCCTTGATATTCTAGGACCACTGGGCTGATACGATCACCCCTGGGGAAAAAAAAAAACAAACAAATAAACACGCATCCGTGATCTTTCTTCTGGCAAAAAATGTAAAATTCCACAATTTCGTAGATAGGAGCTTGAAACCTCTACAGTATGGTTCTCTGATACGCTGAATATTATGGTGTGATTTTCATTAAGTTTCTATAACTTTTAGGGGGTATTTCCCCCTTTTTTGAAAATCAGCCAAATTTTCTCAGGCGCGTAACTTTTGATGGGTAGCCCTAAACTTGATGAAAGTTATATATTTGAAATCAGCATTGAAATGTGATTCTTTTGATATATCTATTGGTATCAAAAACCCATTTTCTAGAGTTTCGGTTACCATTGAGCCGGGTCGCTCCTTACTAACAGTTCGTTACCACGAACTGTTTGATAAACAGCATTAGTTAAAAGGGAAGGGCGGGGAAAAAGGGCGTGGGAGGAGGGGGGATATTTGTCCTTCGATCGATTTTGAATCGTAAGAGCTAGACTAGAACTTCCAATTTCTAAACAAATGACCCCTCTCTGAAGTTTATGCGAAGATCAATTCCTACCCCCGGGCCCTGGGGGGTTTTGTCCATGCCAGAGTTTTGTTACTTAACCTTTTAACTATTTCTAACAAAATTTTTATCTGATGCATTTAGGGCGTGGAGGAGGGGGGGGGCTAGTTGCCCTCAAATCTCTTTTGACTCTTAAAAAGTGAACAAGAACTTTGATTTTCTAATCAAATGAGCCCTCTCTAAAGTTTATACGAATAGTCCTTCCATAAAAAAATAATATGAAGGATTTGGAGAATCCATAAATAGCAACCCTTGCCCTGAGGGCTGTGGGAGAGTTGTCATCCTTAAGCCAAATTTCCAGACCTTAACGTTTAATAAAATGGCTGTCTCAAAATTTTGATTGGATGTGTTTGGTGAAAAGGTGGGCGTGAGAGGGGGGTTAGTTGCCCTCAAATCACTTTCGACTATTAAAAAGGGCATTAGCCCTTGAAATTTCCAATCTAATGAGCCTTTTTTCAAGTTCTACTACACCGCCTTCTATAAGAACCTTATATGCCCCAATGGTATAACTTAAAACCCTTGCCTTGAAGGTTATGGGGGAGTGTCCTCCTCAAAAATATATTTTCTATCTCAAAATCAACTCCGCTGAAAAAAATAGCTATCTCAACACTCAATTGGTTGTGTTTGGGGGAATGATGGGCGTGGGGGAGGGGGGCTAGTTGCCCTCCAATCACTTTTGACTTAAAAAGGTCACTAGCTCTTTTAATTTCCAATCGAATGAGCTTTTTTTGAATTTTCTGTGACAACGCCTTCTACAAAAACTTTATTTGCCCCCAGGGCATAACTTAAAACCCTTGCCCTTAGGGTTTTGGGGGAGTGTCCTCCTCAAAACATATTTTCTATCTGGAAATCAACTACGCTGAACAAAATGGCTATCTCAAAATTTTGATTCGATTTGTTTGGGGGGATGATAGGCGCGTGCGAGGGGGGGCTAGTTGCCCTCCAATCACTTTCGACCATTGAAAAGGGCACTAGTTTTGTGAATTTCAAATAGAATGAGCCTTTTTGAAGTTTCTACGACAATGCCTTCTACAAAAACCTTATATGCCCCCAGGGCATAACTTAAAACCCGTCCCTGAAGGTTGTGGGGGATTGTCCTCCTCAAAAACATATTTTCTATCTGGAAATCAACTACACTGAACAAACTGGCTATCTTAAAATTTTGATTGGCTGTGTTTGGGGGAATGGGCGGGGGGGGGGGGGCTAGTTACCCTCCAATCACTTTCGACCATTAAAAAGGGCACTATCTCTTTGAATTTCCAATCGAATGAGGCTTTTTTGAAGTTTCTACGACAACGGCTTCTATGAAAACCTTATATGCCCCCAGGGCATAACTTAAAACCCTTGGCCTGAGGGTTTTGGGGGAGTTTCCTGCTCAAAAACATATTTTCTATCTGGAAATCAACTACACTGAACAAAATGGCTATCTCAAAATTTTGAGTGGATGTGTTTGGGGGAATAATGGTCGTGGGGGAGGGGCTAGTTGCCCTTCACTCCCTTTCGACTATTAAAAAGCGCACTAGCCCTCTAAATTTCCAGTCGGATGAGCCTGTTTTGAAGTTTTTATGACCACAACTTTTATAAAAACCTTATATGCCAAAGAGTGCATAACTTAAAGAGTGCATAACTTACCCTGAGGGTTGTGGGGGAGTTTCCTCCTCAAAAACATTTTTCTATCTGGAAATCAACTACGCTAAAAAATGGCAATCTCAAAATTTTGATTGGATGTGTTTGGAGGAATTTTTGGCGTGGTTGGGGGGGGGGGCTAGTTGCACTTCAATCAATTTTGACTATTAAAAAGGACACTAGCCCTTCGAATTTCCAATCGAATGAGCTTGTTTTTTAGTTTCTACGGCAATGCCTTCTATAAAAACCTTATATGCCCCCCCGGGGCATAACTCAAAACCCATGCCCTGGGGGTTTTGGGAGAGTGTCCTCCTCAAAAACACATTTTCTATCTGGAAATCAACTACGCTGAACATAATGGCTATCTCAAAATTTTGATGGGATGTGTTTTGAGGAATGAAGGGCGTGGGGTGGGGCTAGTTGCTCTCCAATCACTTTCGACTACTAAAAAGGATACTAGCGCTGAACAAAATGGCTATCTGAAAAATTTTGATTGAGGGAATGTGTTTGGGGGAATGATGGGCGTGGGGAAGGGCTAGTTGCCCTCCAACCACTTTCGACTATTAAAAAGGACACTAGAACCTTCGATTTCCAATCGAATGAGCCCCTTTTGAAGTTTCTATGACGACCCCGTCCATATGAAGTGCTCTGCTCAATGGTTTCAAATAAAAAAGGACACTAGAACCTTCGATTTCTAATCGAATGAGCCCTTTTGAAGTTTCTACGACGACCCCTTCCATATGAAGTGCTCTGCTCCAAAAGGGAAAATTATTAAATAGTACATTGTGCCAACATCGTTCTTATATGCCCTCAGGGCATAACTTAAAACCCTTGCCCCGAGGGTTGTTGGGGAGTGTCCTTCTCAAAAAGATATTTTCTATTTGGAAATCAACTAGTCTGAACAAAATGGCTGTATTAAAATTACATTTTGATGAGATAGATCAAAATAGCTATCTCAAAATTTTGGTTGAATATGTTTGGGGGAAAGATGGGTGATGGGGGGGGCTAGTTGCCCTCTAATCACTTTTGACTTAAAAAGGGCGCTTTTCCTTTGAATTTCCAATCGAATGAGTCTTTTTTGAAGTTTTTATGACAACGCCTTCTACAAAAACCTTATTTGCCCCCAGGGCATAACTTAAAACCCTTGTCCTAAGGGTTTTGGAAAAGTTTCCTCCTCAAAACATATTTTCTATCTGGATATCAACTACGCTGAACAAAAAGGCTATCTCGAAATTTTGATTGAATGTGTATGGGGGATGATGAGGGTGTGAGGAGGGGAGGGGTAGTTGCTCTCCCATCACTTTCGACCATGAAAAAGGGCACTAGCTTTTTGAATTTCAAATCGAATGAGCCTTTTTTGAAGTTTCCACGACAACGCCTTCTACAAAAACCATTTATGCCCCCAGGGCATAACTTAAAACCGTTGCGCTAAGGGTTGTGGGGGATTGTCCTCCTCAAAACATATTTTCTATCTGAAAATCCACTTTGCTGAAAAAAATGACTAACTCAAAATTTTGATTGGATGTGTTTGGGTGGATGATGGGCGTGTAGGGGGGGGATGGTTGCCCCCCCATCACTTTCGACTATTAAAAAGGGCACTAGCTTTTTGAATTTCAAATCGAATATGCATTTTTTGAAGTTTCTACGACAACGCCTTCTACAAATACCTTATATGCCCCCAGGGCATAACTTAAAACCCTTGCCCTGAGGGTTGAAGGGGATTGTCCTCCTGAAAAACATATTTTCTATCTGGAAATCAACTACGCTGAACAAAATGGTTATCTCAAAATTTTGATTGGATGTGTTTGGGGGAATGATTGGCGTCGAGGGGGGGGGGCTAGTTCCCCTCCAATCACTTTCGACTATTAAAAAGGGTACTAGCTACTCCAATGTCCAATCGAATGAGCCCCTTTTCAAGTTTCTATGACAACTCCTTCGATACGAAGTGCCCGGGTATGGTGAAATAAAATTGTGCCCACATCAATCTTTACTTAGGCAGAGCTAGTGCGCTGCCTATGATTAAAAATCTGTCTACGTTGTTTAGTTAGTCCTATCTCCCAATCCCTTGAGAAATGACTCAAAGTGCCAAATGGCACTTTAGGATGATGGAACTTATAAAAGCCATATAGATATGATAAATAGCCTTTGAATGAGCCTCTAAACATCTCTTTATGATGTTCTGCTAAACCGGTAGCCCTGGAAAAAAAAACGGTGCTAACCCATGCAAAAGTGATTTTTTGTTGTTGTTCAGGGTGGGGGAGGGGACTGTAATTTCCGAGTATAATGTTTTTGACTATTCTGATTCCAATGGTACACTCTTCATTTTGATTTTACGCCGTTTTTGCGGGGTTTCTGGCTTTTTTCTAAATAACATAAATTTCTTTTCGCAATAAACATTTACTTTTAAGACGAATCGAAATAATAGTTATCATTCTTTAATCAGTGTCAGATTGCAATTTTTTTAACTAGACAGTTTTTTTTCTAAATGTATTTTTGACTTTTGGTTACTTATGGGCTTTTCTTTGCTCTTTACTAGCTTGCAGCGGTAGCTGCAACCTAGTACCATGAAATGGTAGTAAGAAATGAAACCGTTGCTTAAAAGATAGGTAAGGTGACCGATATAAAACGTATTCAATTGTGACATCGGTTTGAAAAAATGACTGAAAACGTGAATGAAACAAAAATTGTTAATTTCATTGCTAAATAATCTGGTATATAAAGGATGAAACTATTTCAAAAAATTTTCATCCTTGTATTTAAATTTCTAATAATACTAAAAAAGAAAGATTTTGCATAAAATTATACTGGCTTTCGAATTTTAGGCAGAAATAAGTGAAAATTTTACTAAAATTGCTGTTGAAATTCCTACTTTCAGATTTACATTTATTTAGATTTATTTTCCGTGTTGTTGTTCTATTTTCCCTGGCTGTTGTAAGAAACTGCTACTATTGGTTATCACAAGTCATTTTGTGGCAACTTGCAAAAGTATGTGGCAATGAAAATGTCTTGTCTCTAAGGACAGAGTAAATTTCATTCTTAAATTTAGTTGTTTAAAAGTACCATATTTCAAAAAGCTCTACAATAAATTAAAGAGATGTGAGTTGCTGCGCATTAGAAAAATGAAACAAAAAGAGACTTGCGCATTGGAAACGACCGTGTTTGTGAAGTGCAAGTTCTATGGAATGGAGAGGATGGGTATTTGGACAGACACTCAGGATCCAGACACGTGCTGAGGATCTCTAGGGCTAAGCCACCTCCTCCCTGGATGCTTGAGATTATTATATTCTAATTAGATTCCTGTGTTTTACTATGTAGCTCGCCTTTTCCTTCAGTTAGCTCATAAAATTGCAGTTTATTCTCTTCCAATGAAACCCTTTCAAATAGCTTATACGAAACTTAACTATCAACAAGCATAATAAGTTAACAGCAACCCTTGTCAATAGTATCTGTGACTCTCATAGACAAAATTACGCCTACATTATAATCGCCAAAAAAGAGTGAATTTTTTATATAGATTCGTAATAGAAGAATCTTGCAAATGAGTACACGCCCACTTGGCGTACCTTTGTAGCCAACCAATAGTTTTTGTCAAGTAAACTAGGTGCTTACAAAACGAAATCTAAACGACGATTTGTCTTCCCTGGTCGATGACATTTTGCGTGGCAGATATCAATGTTCATGGATGGCAAGTAAGGCTAAACCAATCAGCGTTTCTTTGAGTCCCCTTGAATTTCTTAGACAGATTTTTAACCTTCTTAGCATACAGAAGCTTCTTTCTGGAGTAGCACCGCTGATTGGAAAACATTGGAAGGATAGCCAAGAGAAGAGATATATGGAATTGCATTCGTAAAAAGAAGATACAGCCCAAGAATCTTATTCAGTGATAAGAACTTTTTCCCATTTGTTGGACCAAGGCTCTGGATGAATATCGCCATATGGCTCAAGCAAAGACTCTAACTTCATGGTTTTGGGATCGACAGATACAGTCTTCGAAGGGACAAGGATGCTGGGATGACACAATAGATTTTGGCGTTCAAAGCGTTGTTTTAGCTCCTATATGGAATGGTCTAGAAAAGAAATAAACAGAGATCTTCTATAGTGATTGAGAAGATCAGGATCGTCAAGATGATAGTTCTTTTCACCTCTTGTTGTTGGGTGAGTCACCTCAAGCCCTAAAGCCTAAAGTAGTTGCAAAAGACTGAGCTTTGTCGAAAACAGGAGTGAAGGTAGCAGCAGCATCTTATTGAATGGTCATTGTTCCAGAAAGAACAGTGTTTACGTGTCTACGAGTTGCAAACAAGTCGCAGTCAGCCGACGTATGAAACAAAGAAGAAAAAAACAAATGAAAAATAAATCAAATAACCAAGAAACAAGGAGGGTAGTGTCAGCCAGGGGAATAACATGAAGCGAAAATAAACATTTCAACAAGAACCTCCGTCAAACAGTCTTCATTGCTAAGAAAAACGAAAAAAAAACTAACCTTTTGAAGTAAACTTCACAAAATACATATTAAATCAAACAAACCAGAATAAATGAAAGACCATTCACCAAATGCATTGTGTGAAAATTCTTTACTTAGCAATAGAATTAGCCTGTCTATAGACTCGATGTTCATCAAAAATGCAGAATGGTTGTTTTATTTTAAACACACGAAATATTTATGAAAATAAATTTTTGGACATATTTCCTTATTGAAATATAGCCAGCATCCCTATTTATAGCAAGGTATCTATTTATATATTTTTAAAACTCAATTACCTCTTTAAAATATTTTGTTAAGCCATTTACATTATATATTAAAATTGCCTCCTCAAAAAGGACTAAATGATCTGGATTTTTAAAATGTCTTTGGCTTGTCTATAGAATCGATTTTTATTAAAAATGCGGAAGGGTAGTTTTATTTTAAACGCAAGAAATTGGGCATATTTGGACATATTTCTTTATTGAAATATGTCCATTATCCCTATTTATAGCAAGGTATATATTTACATATTTTTAATCTCAGTTACCTCTCTAAAATATTTTGTTAAGTCACTCACACTAGTTATTAAAATTGCCTCCTCAAAAAGGACTCCCATGGCAAATTTCTCCAGTGAAAGTCCCTTCCTACAGAGTAAATCTAGACAACTTCAACACAGTAGAGATTTCCACCCAGAAAATTCCCCTCATTATGGTTCAAGGGTGGATCCAGGAACTTTGTAGGAGGGGGGGGGGGACAAAATAGGTTGATCCGATAAACTTGTGTTAGGAGCAAGTTTCATTAACGCAAAATTGTTTTAATTAAGTAAAAGACACTACTTTAGACTAAGTTAGGGGGGGGGGGTAGTGCACCTCCATCCCCTCTCTGGATCCACCACTGTCATAGTTGCAGAGAGAGGTGTAACCTAGTAAAGAGCAAACAACAGCGCATAGTAGCCAAAAGTTATAAACAATTTGAAAAAAATACTACTGAGAGAAAGTTGCCATGTGAAACTGATTCAGGAATGGAAACTGTTATTTCGGTTTGTTTTAAAAGTAAAAGTTTATTCTGAAAAGAAGTTTATGATGATTTCTATAACCTCCTGACGACCCTTACCCCTCGGGGTGGACTTACAGCTAATATTTTTTAGCACAATAGTTATTAGTTGGAACGCTATCTGAGTACCACAGTGGAAATCAGCGTATCTGGTTTGCCATCAGTGATTTTTTTTTCAGCTTTTTATTAATATTGGAAGAGTTGTTTTTGCCTTAAACAAATGGAGGACAGTTCAAAATCGAAAAAAAGAGCAGGAGGGCAAAAGGTAAGAAAATTTCTAGTTTTTCTGTGAATGAAAGGTGGAGCATAGAAAAAAAATAACTTACTTTAGTCAAAATAGTATACCGTAAAGGGGAGTGGTTCCAAAACAGTAGAAACTGTTTAATTCTGGCAGGGAAAGAGACAGTTTCCGGAATGTCCATAGGATCAAATAAGGTTTAGCGACATCATCGAAATAGAAAACCATTATAAAATCAAATAAGGTATCATTACTTGGAAAACGGAAAGCAACAGCTGGGAAAAATAGGCACACTTGAACAGAAATAAGATTTTTTTGAACCAGGCAATGTACCACCTCACTCTTTATGGTTTTAATATTAGGCCACAAGCACTTATTTTTTTAACTGAATTTATGTAGTTAAATTATTGATAGCTTTTTAGTGTCCCTTTTAATTTTATATATATGTATATCTTGTTCTTTTTTTGAGCATTTTTTTCTTTAATTTACCCCCCGCCCTCTATTTTTAAAGTCCCTTTTAATTTTTGTTTTAACTTGTGTTTATGTTATTTTTTTTCAGTTTAGTTTGACGAGTTATTATATTTTCAACTTTTTAATTGACTTCTTACAGTAAAATTATTATCTAACCAATAATTTTTCATTCTGATTTTTCTTTTTCGTTGTTGTTTCTGCATTTTAGCTGGTTTTGGTGTTTTCATATAATATTTTGACTCCGATGTTCGAATTCGGCGCTTTTTGGGCTTGTGGTAGTGATTATTTAAAATAAATATCTTATTCCAACCCCGTAGAGATCATAAAATTAATCTTACTCCAGAATTGAGGTTCTAAAGCTTAATGAAAAATTTGAATGAATGAACTTGAAACTATATTAGGAATAAAAAATGTTTTAAATTATTTTTCTTTACTTATTTATCCTTTTTTTACTTTCGCTTAACGTCATCTTCAAAAGTTGAGAACCGTGTTTTCTCTTATTGTTACCTTGTCTGATAACTTGGCAATCATTGACACTAGTGATTCCGAGGACCTTTCTGCAGATGAAAGTGATGATGACCTCTTTGAGCCTCATGATATAGAACTTGAAGATACAAGTGAAGATGAAGATTCTAACAGTGCCTTCCTTCCAGGCGATAAAAGTATCATTGATGTTGTTGGGGTTCCAACCCTGTTTCTTTTCCTTACAGATAAATGACCTGTTTTCGTTTTCTTAATTACATTTGCCTATAGTATAATTTCAAAAGACAGGTTAAATTCCGTTACTAAGCGATAGTGGTTTTGCAATAAAAAGGCTTTGAACCATGATCTATTTTCGTCCTTCCTGGTTTTGGGAGTCATTGAAAGATAAAGCTATGAGGTAAAATTGGGTTTGCATGGGATGGATCTGATTAACTGGGCCAAGCGGAGGTCCACCCATATGAACAGTTGTATGTAAAATATTATTTAATTCTAGTCTGCGTTTTGACCCTTTTGGGGATATATGTGTTTTTGTGGTACAATTGTGACCCTTTGGAAGAATACAAGTAAGGTATTCTTCACAAACTGTGTACTAGTTTCCGTTACCCAGGCAGGGTAGGAATAAAGCTACGAGGTACCGTCATTATTATATTGACAGGGAGGTTTGTTACCTCCAAGGAGAGAGTTAAGAGATTTTCTAGCTGTAACCCAAGGCAGATACATTTGGCTTTATAAAGAGGCCATTTGACCACTCGATCGCGTTATCATACCCTGGGACAGGGTATATTGTAAATCGGGTAGTACCAAAACCGATATTTTCAGAATCGTTGGGTTAAGAGCGGGAATCCCACAAACATTTGGGCCGACAAGGGGTTCTCCCCTTCGAGTAAGTGGCATAGCAATCTTTTTGCGCGATTTTTGCATCAATAAGTGGCGACACTCGTACATAGAGCACCATTTAGTGGTGGCAGCAAGAACAGAAATTATTAACAGCGTTGGTAATAAAAGAATTCTACGTTTTCGAAGAGACTAGTTGAGTTAGTCTACAAAGAGAGAGTAGCCTATTGTGGTTACATATAAAGAGAAAAGAAAGAAATACGAAATGAATTAATAAAATTATGAAGATCTATTATGGGCTGTGCCTTGTAAGATCCTAATTGAAAAATTTACAAATCAATATATCGCGCAACTAATTAGTATTCAAAAATATAAGGCTGTTGGGGTTCCAACCCCTTTTTCTTTTCCTTTCAGATAAATGACCAGTTTTCGTTTTCTTAATTATATTTGCTTATGGTATAATTTCAAAAGACAGGTTAAATTCCGTTACTAAGCGATAGTGGTTTTGCAATAAATAAGCTTTGAAGTAAGTTCAATTTTCGTACTTCCTGGTTTTGGGAGTCATTGAAAGATAAATCTAAGAGGTATAATTGGGTTTGAATGGGGATGTAGCTGATTGGCTGGGCCAAGTGTCGGTCCACCCCTACGGACAGTGCTGTTAAGATTAGTATTATTTTTAGTTTGTATTTTGACCCCATTCGGGGATATATATATATTTTGGAGGTACTATTGTGACCTTTTGGAAGAATACAAGTAAGGTATTTTCTACAAACCGTGTACTATTTTCCGTAACCCAGGCAGGGTAGGAATAGAGCTACGAGGTACTGTCATTATTATATTGAAAGGGAAGTTTGTTACCTCCAAGGAGAGAGTTAAGAGATTTTCTAGCCTTAACCCAAAGCGGGTACATTTGGCTTTAGAAAGTGGTCATTTGACCACTCGACCGCGTTATCATTCCGGGGACAGGGTATGCTGTAAATAGGGTAGTACCAAGCCCGATATTTGCAGAACCGAAGAGGTAGACACGGGCATAGCGTTATAATTTGGGGCCAGGGCTTTCCCCTCCAATAAGTGGTGACACCCGTATATTACCACGCCAATGGCGTTGTGGCCTACCAGTATAACACTGGTGGCAAAAAACCACGAACATTGGTGCCAGCGGTAGCTAGCACTACGAACAGTGGTTGCAGCAAGAACAGGAATTATTAACAGCGTTGATAATAAAAGAATTCTGCGTTTTTGAAGAGATTAGTTGAGTTAGTCTACATAGGGATAGTAGCCTATTCTGGTTACATATAAAGAGAAAAGAAAGAAATACGAAATCAATTAATAGAATTATGAAGATCTATTTTGGGCTGTGCCTTGTGAGATCATAATTGAAACAATTACGAATCAATATAACAAGCAATTAATCAGTATTCAAAAATATAAGGCTAAAATTGCTGCGTGTCAAAACAATTTTTCGCAAGAGACCGGAAGTTAAATGGATAAAAGAATTTTCGTTTAGACTAAAGAAATTTGAAGCTAACGGAATTTTGAAATTATGTGGGACAGAAAAGAGATTAACTCAAGACCGAAAAGGGCGAGTTAAGCCCATAGAAAAAGTAGGAAAATAGAAAGAAAGGCTAATATGGAGGCCTTAGAGAGAGAGAGAGAGAGAGTTCCGAGAATATAAGAAAAAAATGCTGGCTGAAAAAGATGAAATTAGAAAGAATAGAAAAGAGGACGGAAAGGCTAGAGTAGCCTATAAAGAAAGAGACAATACGCATATAGAACAAACAGATTCAGAAAATGAATCAAGAAAAAATAATAAAAGACAAAATCAAAGTAGTCCGAGTAAAAGGAGTAGCGTTGAATCGAGATCCAGCAGGAGCTTGCGAAAAAACACTCAAATAGATATGAAACAACAACTATTAAATTTCATGGAGAAAGAAAGAGAGAAAGATAGACAAGAAAGAGAACAAAAGGAAGAGGCTGATAGGATGGCTAGAGAAAAAAAGGAAGATGCTGATAGGATAGCTAGAGAAAAAAAGGAACGGGCTGATAGGATAGCCAGAGAAAAAAAGGAGGAGGCAGAAAGAGAGGAAAGAAAATACATAATAGAAATGATTGCAGGGAAAAATTCCCAAGAGCCTCAGGAATCGTCTACAATAAAGATAATACAAGCAGTAAACCTTCAATCAATGAAAGAAAATGAAGATGTACATTTATACATATACAATTTTGAAAAAACGACGGAAAAATGTAATACTCCGTTAGCTACGGGGGGAGCTGGACCGGCCCATAAAACAAATTGGGAGGCTGTGCCACCCTATCGGAAAAAAGAAATGCTTGATGCTCAAAATGATGATAATCTGGTAAAAATTGATTTCTGGGAGCTTTTTTTTTAAAAATTGCCATAATAAAGAGGAGAAAGTAACCTATAAAAGAACGAGTTGGGCTATAATACATAATCAAGGAAACATTGACTAGTTTGTGAAATCACATACAAGAGAAGGAAAATTAAACTGAAAATTGACCGAAATGGTAATTGACTCAGGGAGTGAGCAAATTTTTGTGCGAATGGACCTAATTAAAAAGACGGAATTAGAAAATAAAATAATATTGCAAGAGTGTGTTATTATGGAGATAAGCACCAATGCCTGTCTGCTTGGGTAAGAATAGAAATTGCAAAGAAGGACGGTGCGGTCCAGGTAAAACCATAAAAGTAGGCTTAGTCCCTATGCTAGCAGTGGATGTTTTACTAGGTGGAGACTTTGGAGATATCTTTGCAGAAAATGGAAAACTTGAGAACACTTTTAACGAGTCCGAGACGCCGAAAAAAATTTACCAAAATGAAGCGCTGATTGTACAAGAGAATAAGGAGACGAAATTTATTGTACGTGCTTTTCCTCGGAAAGTTCGAGAAATTTTAGTACAATATGAAAAACCAAATTTCGGAATTCAGTTCCCATTTGATAACGAACTATTTGGTTCTGCGGTAAGAATAAAGAAGACTAAAAGAGAGAAAAGAGATATTAAACGGAGCCACAATGAAGTAATGCAGTCAAAGATAGTGGACAGTGGAGTCCAAATCAGATATAACAATGATTTATTATTTTGTGCGAATGACAGATTTGAGAAAAGTAGAGACGAAAAGAGGAATGCAAAGAAGAGACAAAATTTCGAGGTTCAGCGTGCAGTGGCGAAAAAAAAATTTGGATGGGCTGTGCCTTGAAATCCTAAATGATAGGGAGCAAAATAAAATGTTGGATGGGCTGTGCCTTGAGAACCTAAATAATAAGGGGGAAAAATAGATCAAAGACCCATGGGGAATAAAACAAGATAGTTACAAAATAGAGATGAATGACCTACAACGGGTTGGGGGAAAGTTGGGAGATATGGAATGTTGAGTCGGATTGGAAAGATTTGTGAAGGAATCCGACATTGGTCTGATCAACTCAAAAGAGGGTTTTTTTTCCCTTATGGGGGGGGGGGGAATCCTTTGGGGAAGATCCCCTGGGGGAAGTCGCGAAAGATAGCCCTTTTCCTCAATGCACAACTGGCGGACAAGTTGTGATCCCTTCACTGAGATTTTGCTTCTCTGATTTGGAGTCCTTGGGGATACTCTCTCCCAGTCACTTCATACTTCACCCAAACCTTTGTCCAGTAACCCTAATCATAGCTGCTATTCTTCTTAGGAATCGACAATTATTTCTGGAAAGTTGTATTCAGTGGGAAATGTATCTAAGTTTCATCTTGAATTAGCATCAACCTATATTCTTCAGTTAGTTATCCCAGGGAGGGAACCCAGAAACAAGGCGATTGATGGTTCGTGCAAAATTTTACTTTATTCCCAGTGCCCTTATCGTTGTCTCTGGCCTTTGTAGTTTCGGCCTTAGATTATTTGAAATTATGCCAAGGGGCAATTTACTTTTTGATTGAGACGTGGGGTTGTTTCCACAGATGGAAAACAAAAGGCTAGCGCAGCCAAATCTTTCACGATGGGAGGCATCATCACATGTGCCAGAAATTGATTCTCTGCCCCTCTCAAATGTAAATTCGTGAGAGCGAGATAATTTTTTGTTTTGGATTGTGCTGCGCACAATCATTATCTACGTATCTTGAAAACTTCAACTTTCAAAATTTAATGCGGATACTATACGATTTAGACCATGGGGGTCCTACAGTAGAGACGTGTCGAGGACGACCGATCTAGAGCCAAGCGGTGGAAGAGAGAAGGCAAATGGATCTTGTAAAGTTGAAGTTAAGTGTTTATGTTTGTAAGGGTGGACCAAGGTAGTGCGTGGGCGGTCATTTGTCTTACGGGAGGAGGTGTTGGGGTTCCAACCCCTGTTTATTTTCCTTTCAAATAAATGACCTGTTTTCGTTTTCTTAATTACATTTGCTTATAGTATAATTTCAAAAGACAGGTTAAATTCCGTTACTAAGCGATAATGGTTTCGCAATAAATAAGCTTTGAAGTAAGTTCTATTTTTGTACTTCCTGGTTTTGGGAGTTATTGAAAGATAAATCTAAGAGGTATAATTGGGTTTGAATGGGCATGTAGCTGATTGGCTGGGCAAAGTGACGGTCCACCCCTACGGACAGTGCTGTAAAGAATATTATTTTTTGTTAGTCTGCGTTTTGATCCCATTCGGGGATATATATATTTTGGTGGTACTATTGTGACCTTTTGGAAGAATACAAGTAAGGTATTTTTTACAAACTGTATACTAGTTGCCGTAACCCAGGCAGGGTAGGAATAGAGCTACGAGGTACCGTCTTTATTATATTGACGGGGAGGTCTGTTACCTCCAAGGAGAGAGTTAAGAGATGTTTTAGACGTAACCCAAGGCGGGTACATTTGCCTTTAGAAAGTGGTCATTTGACCACTTGACCGCGTTATCATACCCGGGGACAGGGTATACTGTAAATAGGGTAGCACCAAACCCGATATTTGCAGAACCGGTGTGGTAGACACGGGCATAGCATTATAATTTGGGGCCGGGGCTTTCCCCTCCAACAAGTGGTTACACTCGTATATTACCACGCCAGTGGCGTTGTGGCCTACCGGTATAACACGGGTGGCAAAACACCACGAACATTGGTGCCAGCGGTAGCTAGCACTACGAACAAAGGCTAAAATTGCTGCGTATCAAAACAATTTTCCGAGAGAGACCGGAAGTGAAATGGAGAAAAGAATTTTCATTTAGACTGAAGAGGTAATTTGAAGTTAACAGAATTTTGAAATTATGTCGGACAGAGATGAGATTAACTTAAGACCGAAAAGGGCGAGTGAAGCCATAGAAAAAGTAGGAAATTAGAGGGAAAGGCTAATATGGAGGCCTTAGAGAGAGAATTCGAAGAGTATAAGATAAAAAATGCAGGCTGAGAAAGATGAAATTAGAAAGAATAGAAAAGAGGACAGAAAGGGTAGAGTAACCTACAAAGAAAGAGACAATACGGATATAGAACGAACAGATTCAGAAAATGAATTAAGAAGAAATAATGATAGACGAAATCAAAGTAGTCCGAGTAAAAGGAGCAGTGTTGAATCGAAATCCAGCAGGAGCTCCCGAAAAAGTACTCAAACAGATATGACACAAAAAATATTAAATTTCATGAAGGAAGTGAGAATAGCCAGAGAACGAAAAGACGAAAGAGATAGAAAAGAAAGAGAACAAAGAGAGAAAGATAGACAAGAAAGAGAGAAAGATAGACAAGAAAGAGAGAAAGATAGACAAGAAAGAGAGAAAGATTGGATAGCTAGAGAGCATAGAGAAGAGAATATTAGAATAGATAGAAAACAAAAGGAAGAGCCTGATAGAATAGCCCGAGAACGAAAAAAGGAGAATGATAAAATAGCTAGAGAGAAAGAAGAAAGATATCACCAAGAGTTTAAAAGAACCACAATAGGTCTAATAGAAGCCCGCTGGGGAATTCCAGAAAGTGAGATTTTTTCACAACTAAATTCTAGGCTGTCAGATAGCCATAATTTGTTTGTGAGATCACCTAAAATGGAAGGAAAATTAAACAGAAAATTGACCAAAATAATAATTGACTCAGGGATTGATCAAACTTTTGTGCGAATGGATCTAATTAAAAAGACGGAAATAGACCATAAAAATAATATTACAGCAGTGTGTTATTATGGAGATAAGCACCAATACCCGTGTGCTTGGGTAAGAATAGAAATTGCAAAGAAGGACGGTACGGTCCAGAGAAAAGTTATAAAAGTAGGTTTAGTGCCTATGCTAGCAGTAGATGTTTTAATAGGAGGAGACTTTGGTCATATCTTTTCAGAAAATGGAAAACTTGAGAACACTTTTAATGAATATGAGACACTAAAAAGTACAGGCAAAATGAAGCGCTGATTGTACCAGAGAAAAAGGAGACGAAATTTATTGTACGCGCTTTTCCTCGGAAAGTTCGAGAAATTTAGTAGAATATGAAAAACCAAATGTCGGAGTTCAGTTCCCATTTGATAACGAAATATTTGTTTCTGCGGTAAAAATAAAGAAGACTAAAAGAGAGAAAAGAAATATTAGACGGAGCTACAATGAAGTAATGCAGTCAAAGATGGTGGACACTGGAGTCCAGATCAGATTTAACAATGATTTATTATTTTGCGTGAATGACAGAATTGAGAAAAGTAGAGAAGAAAAAAGGAATGCAAAGAAGAGACAAAATTTTGAGATTCAGCCTGCAGTGGCGAAAAATAAAAATGTTGGATGGGCTGTGCCGTGAAAACATATATAATAAGGGGGAAAACAGGTCAAAGGCCCATGGAGAATAAAAGAAGATGGTTACAAAATAGAGAAGAATGACCTACAACGGGTTGGGGGAAAGTTGGGAGATATGGAATGTCGAATCGGATTGGAAAGATTTGGGAAGGAATCTGATATTGGTCAGATCAACTCAAAAGAGGGTTCATTCCTTTATGAGGGGGAGGAATCCTTTGGGGAAGATCCCCTGCGGGAAGTCACGAAAAATAGCCCTTTTCCTCAATGCACAACTGGTGGACAAGTTTTGATCCCTTTACCAAGGTTTTGCCTTTCTGATCTGAATTCCTTGGGGGATACTCTCTCCCAGTCACTTCATACTTCACCCAAACCTTTGTCCAGTAACCCTATTCATAGTTGTTATTCTTCATGGGAACCGACAAATATATCCTGCAAATTGTATTCAGTGGGAGATGTATCCAAGTTTCATCCTCAATTAGCATCAACGCATATTCTTCATTTAATTATCCCAGGGGAGGGAACCCAGAGAAAAGCGATTCGTTGTTTGCTCAAAATTTTATTTCATTTCCCTGTACCCCTATCGTTGTCACTGGCCTTTGTATTTTCGGCCTTAGATTATTTGAAATTACGCCAAGTTGCAATTTACTTTTTTATCAAGATGTGGGGTTGTTTCCACAGATGGAAATTATGAGGCTAGTCCAGCCAAATTTTCATGATAGCTGGCATCATCATATTTGCCAGAAACTGTTTCTCTGCTCCTCTCAAATGTAAATTCGTGAGAACGAGAAATTTTTTTTCTTGATTGTGCTGTGCACAATCATTATCTACGAATCTTGAAGACTTCAACTTTCAAAATTTAATGCGGATACTATACGATGTGGACCATGGTGGTCCTACAGTAGAGACGTGTCGAGGACGACCAATTCATAGCCAAGTGGTGGAAGTGGTAGCACAGACACTGGTGGAAGAGAGAAGGCAAATGGATTTTGTAAAGTTGAAGTTAAGTGTTTATGTTTCTAAGGGTGGACCAAGGTAGGGCGTGGGTGGTCATTTATCTTACGGGGGAGGTGTTGGTGTTCCACACCTGTTTCTTTTCCTTTCAGATAAATGACCTGTTTTTGTTTTCTTAATTACATTTGCTTATAGTATAATTTCAAAAGACAGGTTAAATTCCGTTACTAGGTGATAGTGGTTTTGCAGTAAGTAGGCTTTGAACCAAGTTCTATTTTCGCACTTCCTGGTTTTGGGAGTCTTTGAAAGATAAAGATAAGAGGTAGAATTGGGTTTGAATGGGATGGAGCTGATTGGCTGGGCCAAGCGAAGGTCCACCCATATGAACAGTTGTGTGTAAAATATTATTTTGTTCTAGTCTGCGTTTTGACCCCATTCGGGATATATATATATATATATATATATATATATATATATATATATATATATATATATATATATATATATATATATATATATATATATATATATATATATATATATATATATATATATATATATATATATATATATATATATATATATATATATATATATATATATATATATATATATATATATATATATATATATATATATATATATATATATATATATATATATATATATATATAATATATATATATATATATATATATATATATATATATATATATATATATATATATATATATATATATATATATATGTATATGTTTGTCGTATTATTGTGACCTTTTGGAAGAATACAAGTAAGGTATTTTCCACAAATTGTGTACTAGTTTCTGTAACCCAGTTAGGGTAGGAATAGAGCTACGAGGTACCTTCATTATTATATTGACAGGGAGGTTTGTTACCTCCAAAGAGAGAGTTAAGAGATTTTATAGCCGTAACCCAAGGCGGGTACATTTGGCTTTAGAAAGTGGCCATTTGACCACTCGATCGCGTTATCATACCCTGGGACAGGGTATACTGTAAATCGGGTAGTACCGTTGGGATAAGAGCGGGAATCCCACTTACATTTGGGCCGACAAGGGGTTCTCCCCTTCGAGTAAGTGGCATAGCAACCTTTTTGCGCCGTTTTTGCATCAATGAGTGGCGACACCCGTACTTACACCCCAATAGATGTGGAAGTATCTGAGCTTGAATCTGATTTTGAAGATTATATACCTCTAGCCCAGCGGGCTTAAATGCTGCAGGGACCTATGAAACGACCAAAATTGATGGAATGGAGGGGAAGCACCAGGTTTGAAATTCATTTGGGTTCAGTAAGAAAGTTATCTTTACTGATCATTCTGTTTTCAAACCAGAAGAAATTTTCACACATTGCTTCCCCCAGTCTTTTTTTGATGAGACGGCATATGCCACAAGTTATACTTACAAAACAAAAATCCACAAGAACTAAAATGTCACTAGTGACGAACTCAAGACATTTTTGGCAGTTTTAATATTAATTGGCTATCTCACATATCCTCAAATCGAAATGTACTGGAAGGCACAGTGCCGTGTAAACCAGATATCAGAAAATATTGGAAAAAACCGTTTCTTCACTCTAAGAAGCAATCTAAAAGTTATTGTTGACGGGGAAGTTTCTGACGACATTAAGAAGAACAATTGGCTTTGGAGAGTTCAGTCAATTATCGACCGTTTCCATACCGTTTGTCTCTCTTTCCCGAGGGACAACAATTTTTCAACTGATGAGCAGATGATCCCATTTTACGGAAAAACGTTATTAAGGCAGTATATACCCATTAAGCCAAACCCTGTCGACCTAAAAACTTTGTTTTTGCTAATCCAAATGGCCTAATACTTCATTTCAAGATTTATCAGTGTGCCACTACGCTTTCTGAAAGTATGCAATGCTATGGCCTTGCAGCTAGACTCGTACTCAGGCTATCTCAAACTCTCCCACAAGGATCTAGCCTCTACTTTGATTGATTTTTCAACTCAACAAAACTACTCGACCTTCTGTGGGAAATACAGATAAATGCAACTGGCACAATCATGCAAAATAGATTTGAAAGAGACTATACCGTTGAAGTTAGAGAAGGAAATGAAGAAGAAAGGGAGAGGATCAGTTGTTGCATTTGTGCGAGAAAATCGGAAGGTATCTATCACCGAATGGTTTGATTCAAGAATTGTGACACTAGGCTCAAGTTTCAAGGATGTAGAAGAAGAGACAACGGTGGAAAGATGCGACAAAGAGAAGGGAAAAAAGATCACAATCTCTTGCCCAAGGTCTGTAGCCTACTACAGTAGGTATATGGGTGGAGTGAACATGGCTGACTGTAGTCGGCTAGGCTCTTGGCTGATAGTGAGATTTTGTGGTGTTTGAAGCACTTTAACAGTTTATAATGCAGGGTATGCTGTGCAGACGTCAGCATATTACATTCAAATAGGCAGTGGTCAATTGTTTCATTATTCATAATACAATACCTGCAAAGAGGGGACAGGGGAACTAAACCACTTCAATTAGGAAACTGATACGAGAATGCAAGAAAGTTTAGTCCATTTGTTCCAGAACGAATTCTATGATAAATTTTAGAAAAATACTTATTGGGAAAGGGGGAAAGAGTAAGATTTTTCTTATTAAACATAATATTTGATAGTCTCCATCGGTAAATATCTCTAATGGGGATTGGTCTTCCACTTGGCTAGTCAATATTTATTGCATTTTTTGCTATTTTATCAACCTGATGATTACCACTTATACCAGAGGGGCTAGGAATATACTGAAGATAAGTTCTTATGCCACTTGAAGCAGGATTATCTAAAATACTAAGACAATGATAAGTGTCATTATCCAGCTTATACTGAGGAGCTGAAGACAGCAACTCAAGGCTCGATAAAGTGTCAGAATAAACTATAATATTTTTTGAATTAGCAATCAAGGGTTTATTTTTCATAAGGTGTTCGACCACTTGCTACATTCTCATTCATTTTGGTCCAATCTACAAATATTTGGAAATAGTTTTTATAAGTAATTGTATTAAGTTCAGCAAATTTTTTCTGGACAAAAGCAATGGGGGTTTAACCTTTAGTCCACGTTGAGAAATCAGCATTTATTATGGGTATTGACCAATTCCATGGAGGGGATTGGGGGAAAGTAGGTGCAATAGACTTTGCGGGTACAGGAAACTTCTTCTGAATATTGACATACTCATCTGCAATGCCTCTATACATGGCTGGATTTCTTAACCAATTATGTAGGGTGTGTGAGCTATTTGATTCAATTTTGTAAGATGTTTTATCAAGAGAAAGCTACGTCTCTCCCTTATTGTTGTTAAACCACTCTTCATAAGCATAAACTTGGTGCTTTTGGGTTTTTTAAGACCAAATATGAGACGTATTATATCGTTTTGTATTGTTTAAATTTTTCGCATCTGGGTCTTTGCACATGCACCATAGACGATGAGTCTTATATTTGATTTATAAAACTGGATTAAGGTTTTCTTTTTACATCCCCAGGGTGTAGAAAGAAGTGTTTTTAGTATAATTGTTCTTCTATAGCATTTTTTTATTGTGTTTGAAATGTGGAGGTGGAAATTAAGTTTTTGGTCAAGCATGAGACCTAGGTAATTAATATGATTATCTTCTGGAATAGTTGTTCCATTCAGAGTTAGTCTTGTATTAACCAGATTTTGCTTTCGGTAAAATTGGATTACGTTTGACTTGGTAGTCGCAATGGGTAAATCTGAATGTTGAGAGAATTTTTCAAATTGGAAAAGTGACTTTTGCAGCTTTGACTGAGCAATCTCAAAGGTGTTGCCAGATGACCATAGTACCAGAACATCAGCATATTGTAGATTCGTGTGGGGGAGGTTCATGTCCCAGAGATATAGGGCAAAAAGGAGGCAGCTGAGGACTGATCCCTGAGGAAGGCCATTAGGTATTGTCTTTTGGGGATAAGAGACTGAACCTACACAAATAATTTTAGAGACCACACTGCCTTTACATGACGATAAATAAAAGTACAAATAGGGATAAAATCCTTTTAATAGACAGTGATGATGATAACAGTGATAGAAATTCACAAAAAATCATCACTGTCTATTAAAAGGATTTTATCCCTATTTGAACTTTTATTTATCGAACCTACACAAACAATGAAACTTCGTAATTCTATGAAAGATTTTATAAGAGATATTAGCTTTGGGGGTAGTCCAAGGTTTGCAAGTTTAATTAAAAGGATTTGGTGGTTCACATTGTCATATGCCCCTTCAAAATCTAGGAAAGCTGCAACTAGGACATTATTTTTTTAGAATGATTCATTTATTGCATTTGTTAACGATATGAAAGCGTCTATTGAGGAATGGTGTTTCCTGAAGCCAGTTTGATTATGAGGGATCATATTATTTTTTCAACAAATCAGAGGAGTCGGTAATAGATCATTTTCTCCATTATTTTCCCCATCACAGGAGTAATCATTATGAGTCTATAGGACTCAGGGTTATTTTTGGGTTTATTTTTCTTTAGGATTGGTAGGAGGGACAAAGATTTCCATATATTGGGGAACATAGATGAAGCCAAAGCATGATTATAACAATTTAGCAGTTCCCGTTTGTATGAAGGGGTGAGATTCTTTATCCATTTAGGGTGTATATTGCCATAGCTGCTGCTCGTCTCGGTCCTAATATGATGTATTGCATTGTTCATTTCCTGGATTGAAAATGGGCTGGTTATATACTCGGATCCTGGGCGAGGTTGGTAACTTGGGTTCATAAGAATTGTGGACAGTTTGCTGCGATTATTTGATGGTAGCTGATTAACAAAAGAGTGGCAAATAGCTTAGCTTTTTAATTATCATTGTCATAATGAGTGTTATTATGTATAAGCTCATACAGGAGCTGGTTGGGGGAAGTTTTTTTCCCACAGTTGTGGCTTATGACTCTGTATAATTGACTCGTGCGTTTCTCTGGAGAAATTATTTGCAAAAGTACTCCAGTAGTTACATTTAGCATTTATTATGGTCCTTTTTAGATTAGATTTTGCTTGTAATTTTTTTAGATATGTAGTAGGTGATGGTTTTTTTTAAGAATGTTCTCTTAGGTGCCTTTTTTGTTCTCCATTTATTTTGGCACTCATTTATCCACCATGCTTTGGGAATATGTTTAGGGAAGGTTTTCCTGGGTGTTGTCCTGGGGATAGCATGATTAGCTGTATTTATTTGTAAAGATGCCAAAACTTCAGCTGTTGCGTTTGAAATGCATGAATTTTAGGTGAAACTTGTAATTTTAGCATTTAACTTATTTTGGAACATAGGCCAATTTGCTTTAGTGTTAATATATTTCGATTTATGTGATAGGGTCTCAGCAGGTTCGTTTAGGGAGCAAACTATGGTAAAGTGGTCAGTACATAGACTATCAATTTTATCTATATAAATTTTATTCTAAATATTCAATGACATAATTTGTAGGTCAATTGTAGAGAAACTGTTACTTTTGGGGTTGAAATATGTATTCAGGTTTGGAGGGGTAGCAACAGCTAATTCATTATTATTTGAAGTCATACGCTCAATGAACTTACCAGCTTTATTTGCTGGTTTATTACCCCACAAAAGGCTATGGGCATATAAGCCTCCACAAATATTGATATTTTTCAACATATTAAAATTATTTATATAGCTGAAGAAATCCATGGCATCTCTAGTTTGGCCATTAGGGTTATAAAAGCTTATTATGTAAGGTTTAAAATCTTAATTGGTTTTTGATTTCTTAAACTTAGAAAATGAAAACACTTAAAAGAATTTTTTTTCAATAAAGTACAAATTATATTTCTGTTCGTTTTATATTGACATAGTATTTTTCAGGGAGAAAGACTGAGCCTCTTTTAAAGTTAAGCAGCCGTTCCTTCCATAAAAACCTTAAATACCCCCTGGGTATATTTTATATCCCTTGCCCCTAATCTCTGGGATTATTTCAACCCCAAAGTCCTTGTTACATGATATTTAGACCATTTTGAATAGAATAGCTATCTCAAAATTTCTATTAGATGCATTTCGAGACAAAACGACGCGTGTGTTTTTGAGGAGGTGGTGGGGGGGGGGTAGCCACCACCCGATCACTTTGACTCTTAAAAAGAACTTTAGGGATTCTGATTACCAAACCAATGACAAAAAAATGGGGCGTGGGCGGGGAGGGGGGGCTGGCATTTGCCTTTTCATCACTTTCAACTAATAAAAAAGGCACGAGTCTTCTCAATTTAAAATCAAATGAGCCTTTTTTGAACCTTCTACTACACAAACTTTCTACAGAAACCTAATATACCCCAGGGGCATAACATATGACCCTTGTCTTAAGGGCTAGGTGGGGAGGATTGTCGTCCTCAACGAAATAATTTCCAGACCTTTCAAATACGTTGATCAAAATGGCCATATCAAAATGTTAATCGGAAGTGTTTGGGGAAATGATTGGCGTAGGTGGTGGGGGATTCTCTCTCCGAATACTTTCAACTATTAAAAAGCGTAATAACCCTTTCAATTTCCAATCGAATGAGCCCTTTTTGAAATTTTTACAACAACACTTTCTATAAAAAATATTATGTGCCCCCAGGGCATAATTTTAAACCTTTGTTATAGGGGCTCTGGGGGGGGGAGAGATTTGTTATCATCAAATACATAATTTCCAGAATTTTCAACTATGTTTAACAAAATGGCTATCTCAAAAGTTTGATTGGATGCGATTGGGAAATTGGTGGGCTAGAAAAGGGGGCTAGTTGCCCTTCAAACACTTTTGACTATTAAGAGGGCACTAGCCCTGTCAACTTCCAATCAAATGAGCTCTTTTTGCAGTTTCTACAACATCCCTTTTATTAAAACCCTTATATGCCCCCAGGGCATAGCTGACAACCCTTGGCCTGAGGGTTGTGGGGGGTTGTCATCCTGAAAGATCTTATTTCCAAACCTTTCAACTACATTGAACAAAATGGCTGTTTGAAAAATTTTATTGGATGTGTTTTGGGAAAATGTAGGGTGAGAGGGTGGTTAGTTGCCCTTCAATCACTTTCGACTCTTAAAAAGGGCACTAGCCCTTTTAATTTCCAATTGATGAGCCGTTTTTCAAGTTTCGACAACGTCCCTTTCTATAAAAACCTTATATACCCCCAGGCCATAACTGAAAACCTGTGCCCTGACGGTGGGGGGGGGGGGGTTTCATCCTTAAAAACCAAATTTCCAAAACTTTTAACTACGGTGAACAACAGGCTTATCTAAAAATTTTTATTGGAGGTGTTTGGGTAAATGGTGGACACGAGAGGGGGGTAAGTGGCCCTCCATTCGCTTTCGACAATTGAAAAGTCCACTAGTACTTTGAATTTTCAATCTAACGAGCCTTTTTTCAAGGTTCTACGACAAAGCTTTCAATAAAACCATATATGCCCCCAGGGTATAACTTTTAACCCTAGCCCTGAAGATTGTGGGGGGAGTGTCCTGCTCAAAGACATAATTTCCAGAACTTCGATCTTTGTTGAACAAAATCGCAATTGAAATATGTTAATTAGATTTTTTTTGAGAAATGGTGGGCTTGGAAGAGGTGTTAGTTGCGTTCCAATCACTTTCGACTATTAAAAAGGGAACTAGCCATTTCAATTTCGTATCGAATAAGCACTTTTTGAAGTTTTTACAACAACGCTTTCTATAGTAACCTTATATGCCCTCAGTGCACAACTTACAACCCTTGCTCTGAGGGCTTTGGGTGGGGGTTGTCATTATCAAGGACCAATTTTCCAGAACTTTCAACTACGGTGCACAAATGGCTATCTCAAAATTTTGATTTCATGTGTTTGGAGAAATGTGGACGTGAGAGGGGGTGTTAGTTGCCCTCCAGTCATCTTTGACTATTAAAAAGGGCACTAGCCTTTTGAATTTCCAATTGCATGAGCCATTTATGAAGTTTCTACAACAAAGCTTTCAATAAAACCTTAGATGCCGCAAGGGCATAACTTACAACCTTAGCCCTGAGGGCTCTGAGGGAAGTTTCATCCTCAAAGACCTAATTTCCAGAACTTGCATCTGTGTTGAACAAAATGGCTATCTAAAAATTTTGATTGGATGTGTTTGGGGAAATGATGGGCGTGAGAGGGGGGTTAGTTATCCTCCAATTACTTTTGACAATTAAAAAGGGCAATTTTTCTACAACAAAAATTTCTATAAATCCTTATATTCCTCCAGGGCATAACTTACAGCCCTTGCCCTGAGGGCTCTGAGGGCATAACTTACAACCTTAGCCCTGAGGACTGTGGAGGGGGTGGTCTCCTCCTCAAAGACATAATTTTCAGAACTCTAGTCAGAGGCTGGTGTCATCCTGTTTGCAGATGACAATTTGCTCTTTCTGGCAGCGCCTTCACTTGATGTTTTATATAATAAAATTCATAATGCAGTTTCTGAATTTCTAACTTTTTCTCGGCAAAATATGTTAACCCTAAACTTTTCTAAAACTTTTTTCATGATATTTTCTAGACTTTCGTCTAGTGATGGAAATGACCATATCATTTTACAGAAAAAAAATACAAAAGAATATGCATTGTCAGTTTAATATACATATACTGATATTTAGTAATCAAAATGTTAATAATATTTGATTTATTAAAGTTATAAAAGTAAAAATATTTATATTTTTTCAGTAAAGTGAAAACCATGCTCCGCCTTGTGAAGGCATAGGGATTTTGAGCCCAACTCGTGTTAATTTCTGCTCGTTTTGAGTTTGACTCGGTTATTTATTGTAATTTCTGTTCGTTTCGGGTTTCATTTATTTATCGATGCTGATTTAAGGTAGTTTCCCACTTGGTAGATTATCTAGAGCTAGTATAGAAATATATCTATAGAAATCAATTACATTTTTTTGTACAGTCAGCAGAGCACACTGAAGTTTAAGTAGCCTTAAACTTTGACTTAAACCGTTATAACTTGACCACTTCTTTCAGAAAAGAATTTTGGAGGGTTATTCCGTGTTGATGAGAAAAGAGGGTAAAGATGCAGTTTAGTTCTTCCTGTAGTGTAGGGCACAGGAGCCCTATGGTAAAGGTGCAGGTTTGTTGTCCCTTATAAAACAACTTATTTCAGCAGATACAAAGAAGAAGCCCATTTGCGGCATTCTGTGGGACCCCGAGGTCCAAAACTAGCATCAGATCCCGCGAATGGCAGTTTACGCTCGTCAAAATCTGGCTATACCGGCTACATGTGTCCCAGCTAAACGGCTTTTTAGCATGACCTGACTGATAATGACTGCAAAAAGATCAATGGATCCAGACAGAGCGAACAAACTCACTTTTGTTACATCAGTTGTAACTGAGGTGATGTAACCGCTGATTTAAAATAGTTGGTGTTGTTAAGCCATGGTATCTGACATGTATACATTGTTTTTTCGATGTTGTTATTTGTTTTGTTTTTTCACTACCTTTTCGTATGTATTTGATGAAGAGGAGATGTTTGAACTTAAAATTTTGAAAGTTATACACACATTAGCCCAAATAATTAACAAGATGGAAATGACTAAACACGGGATTTTATAGGAACAATGCGATGTTAAACATAAACACAACAAGTAAGTAAGTCAAGTAAGTTATCTTGTTCCTGTATGTTTTTAGCCAACCATTTAAAAATCCTTACTAAAATCAAGGTTGAATGTGCTTGGTGAAGTGGAATTTTATTATTATTTTTAATCAGAAAAATCGGCGCGCCGCCAAAAACATTTCGTCGCCGCTGCCGATACTAAATCACACATTCGCCGCCGTCATGTCGGCGTGGCGCGGCTTCGGGGACTACTTTCCTCAATAATTCCAAACTGAATAATTATCTTCTCTGAAAATCAAATTTAAATGACAAATTTTTTAAATTAACGCCAACATATTAAACCTTTTAAAATATAGCCTACTACGTTTAATTTGACATATGATAAACTAGCATCCGGTATTGCGAAATTTTCTTGTCCGAGATTAAAGTTGAAAACGCATAGTTGAAAACATTTTACAGGGGAATACTAGCTCCCCTCATTCAGTGGCGGATGCACCGAGGGGGGGGGGGGATAGGACGAGGGGGTATACAATCACCTAGCGTAACATCTAAATCTCCTGACGCCAGTTTATCAGATCAACCTATTTTATGCCCCCTAAATTTTTTTTTATTCGATCAACCTATTTTGCCCCTCCCACCAAAAAGAAATCCTTGATCTGCACCTGCCCTCATTGAATAACAAGGATAATCACTTTCCTCAATAAATACAATCTGAATAATTATATTCTCTGAAAATCAAATTTAAATAACAAATTTGTTAAATTAATAAACCTTTTAAAATTTAATGTTTCATTTGCGAAATGGTTAATTAACGACCAGTAGCTATTTTGAAATTACCTTGTCTGAGATTACAGCATATAGCAACAGCTGTGCGAAAACTAGTTTCGTCTGCTACCGTCCAGAAATAGGCAAATCATTGGACGGAAATAAGCAATATTGCGTCATAACTATTTACAATGAGACGTTCACATGTCCGGCTATTACAAGATTTATCACTCTTAGTAAATTCAAAAATAGGAAGCGCTGTACAAGCAAAACTATTCAAATTGATAACCTACTTGTTCACAAAAGAAAGAGAATTCTTAAGTTTCTAGGTAGTAGGCTATAATTATTAAGTTTCGAGAAAAACTAAGCCTCTAGGTGGTATAATACAGTAATTAGAGTAGTTTAAATGTCAAAAAGTTTTCGAAGTGATTAAAGTGTCCGACTACTGGGTGTCTTAGCTAATGCATAAAATTATGATATCTAATAAAATGAAACTTGAACCTTCACCCTTTTCTTGACAAAAAATCTGCAGTCTTACCCGTTTGAGGTAAAACTGAAGAGGGGCTTCTGATCAACCCTAATTGTGTGTATGCATAAGCAACTGTATCTTCTTGGCACACCCTTTAAGAGACTTTTAAATGCCATACTTTGGGTAACCAAAAATCAAAATTACACAACAATGAAAGGATGCACTAAGTAAGTTTTTGCCATATTAGCTTTTTTATACAAAGTTAAACTAAAAAAATAATAGTTTGCAGTTTTGTCAAATAATTTTTCATCCTTACAAAAAAATTAGCTTTCTGTACCAACAATTGATTCTAAATACCCATACCTACTCTCCTTCTGTAGTCTCAATTCAAAGAAAAAAAAAATAAGCAGCTGATTTTGCAAGTCAGGCTACATCAGAATGACCTCAACTAAAATTACATTGAAGTTCAGTTGTGAGCAAAACAAATGCAATCACTCATCAGGCAGCACTGAAAATGTGCAGCACTCATCAGGATTACCAACTTTTTGGTCAATGATTATGTCCCTTGAGCATTGAAAAATTTGTCCTTTTCAGCCAAATTGTGTCCATATTTTGTCTGTAATATGTCCATCTTGAAATCTCAGAAACTAGTTTTTTTTACAACATGTAAACCTCTTTCAAAGTGGTTAGTTAATATCAAATATAATAAAAAAAAAGATTCATTTAGTTCACCCATAAATAATGAACTAGTGTGAAAGCACAAAAGTCATAAAAACATGTAAACATTAAAAAACAAATTGTTGGAGATAAGGCTGATCTGAGTCTTACCCGTTTGAGGTAAAACTGAAGAGGGGCTTCTGATCAACCCTAATTGTGTGTATGCATAAGCAACTGTATCTTCTTGGCACACCCTTTAAGAGACTTTTAAATGCCATACTTTGGGTAACCAAAAATCAAAATTACACAACAATGACAGGATGCACTAAGTAATTTTTTGCCATATTAGCTATTTTATACAAAGTTAACCTAAAAATTAATAGTTTTCAGTTTTGTCAAATAATTTTTCGTCCTTACAAAAAAATTAGCTTTCCGTACCAACAATTGATTCTAAATACCCATACCTACTCTCCTTCTGTAGTCTCAATTCAAAGAAAAAAAAATAAGCAGCTGATTTTGCAAATCAGGCTACATCAGAATGACCTCAACTAAAATTACATTGAAGTTCAGTTGTGAGCAAAACAAATGCAATCATTAGGACTCACCAGAAACATGAACACAGACCCCAAAGGAGTCTGTTGAAGTCCTTCTAAATGGGGGAATATTGAATCTTAACATACTTCAGACCTTTTCTAGTTCTAAAAATTTAAAATATAGGCTGAAATGACTTTCTAATTCTTAAGAAATTTGAAAATGTGCAGCACTCATCAGGATTACCAACTTTTTGGTCAATGATTATGTCCCTTTGAGCATTGAAAAATTTGTCCTTTTCAGCCAAATTGTGTCCATATTTTGTCTGTAATATGTCCATCTTGAAATCTCAGAAACTAATTTTTTTTTTACAACATGTAAACCTCTTTCAAAGTGGTTAGTTAATATCAAATATAATGAAAAAAAAAGATTCATTTAGTTCACCCATAAAAAATGAACTAGTGTGAAAGCACAAAAGTCATAAAAACATGTAAACATTAAAAAACAAATTGTTGGAGCTTAAGGCTGATCTTCCTACAAGGGTTCTGCTTGACAGGTCTGGTCAGCATTTTCACTTCTTTTGGTAGGTTTTTGCCAATATGATTATTTTGTCTGCATGTCATAGGGTACAATCCAGGAGTCAAGCAACACTACAGAGCGCTAGGTAAGCTGGGTTGCCCTTCAATCAGGGGGGTGAGATCCCCAAAGGCATTTTGAACAATGTTGAACAAAATAGATGTCTACAAATTCTGATTGGATGCTGGTTTTTGGATATGATAGGTGCATGGGGGGGGGGTGCCTTTAAATTAAGTTTGACTCTTATAAAGGGCACTAAAGTTCAATCAAATGAGCCCCATCTGAAGTTTTATACAACTACCCCTCTTTACCAAGGGTGGAGTTTAGTCTAAAGGTGGCATGGCCATTGTTTTTTGAGAATTGTTCTTTAAAAAATTAGACAAAAGGTTGAACATTAGCATAGAGAGAGGGGTATTGAGGAGGAAGTAGCCCCCATCATATACAGAATAATTTTAGTTTGTTTTAAGTTTTAATGTCACTCCTTACTTTTGGTACAAAAAACTATTTTTTGTATTTATTTCTGATTGTTTTTTAAATAATACTAGGAAATCCACCTCCTCTGTGGAAAATTTCCCCACAAAAATTTCTCTATATAAAGTTCCTCCCATGTAAAATTCTTCTGCTGGAAAATTACCCCTGGACAATTCCATCCCTGGTGTGAATCCTTCCCAGAAAATTTTTGCTTACAATTCTGCGTGAAAAATAATCCTTACCATTCTTTTATTTGAAGAAAGATTTGTATCCATTTAGTTTCTGATTTTTCTTAAGGTCATTGGGGAATATCCTTGTTTGGAAAATACCCCCCCTCCTGGAAAGATTGTTCCCCAGAAATTTTCCATGGAGAATTTCTCGTGTTGACAATTTTACCCATGGAAATTTTTCCCATGGAAAATCTCCCCCCCCCAAGAAAAAAATTCCAAAGAGAATTCCAACTCTGCTGAAAACTTCCCCCTGAGAGTTCCCTCAGAGTGTCTTTACATGTACAATGGGATCAACTACAAGAAAAAGAAAAATAACAAACATTCTGTGTACAAATTCTGATAAATCCTCCCCATGTAAAATTTCCCCCTGGAAAGTTCACCCCCAGAAACTTTCTATCACAATGAAAAATTCTCTCCATAGAAGATCCATCCCCTGGAAATCTTCTTCCTCCCCTAGAAAATGTCAGTATACTTCCCTATAAGAAATACTATATGTAAACAATGGGCAAACTTCATATCTTGTGGCCCTTCCTCTGGTGGTTCTGAGGGGTCTGGCGTTTCCAAAGACATATCAATTATAACTTTCAACAATACTGAACAAAATGGTTATCTCAAAATTTTGATCAGACAACTTTCAGGAAAAAAGGGCATGGGACAGAGGCTAGTTGACCTCCAATTTTTTGGTCACTTAAAAAGGATACTAGATCTTGATTTTCGTTTGAACAAGCCCTCTTGCAAAATTTTAGTACTATTTATTTGATATGATCACCGTAGGAAAAAGCAACAATAACAAATAAACAAGAGTCCATGATGCTTCTTCTGGCAAACACTCTGAAATTTTATTTTTATAGATAGGAGCATGGAACCTCTAGAGTGGGATTCTCTGATCTGCTGAATCTGATGGCGTGATTTCCATTAAAATTCTTTGAATTTTATGGGGTGTTTTTCACCTTTTTTGAAAGTTTGGCAAATTTTTTCACGCCCACTAATGGGTAACATTACACTTAAAAAAAGAGGCAATTGGAGACCCCAAATAAAATGTTTTCTTCAATGTATGACTGAGCATGTCGCCAGGACTTGCAGGCAATTGGATAATTTAACTTCCAGCAACACTCTCTGGTAAGATTACTTTTGAGGTAGGGCATGTGCATGTCCTACTGTCAACAAGCACATGTGTCATATGTCAACATAGCCTTTGATCTAGCATCACTCAATGGCTCAAAGCACAAACATGTCACCCTCCTTCAGTATGGGTTTGACCTTGCTAGAGTCAGTTGGTTGTTCATAGAGATTTTTCTTTTAAACATTTTTTATTCTATTGTATACCAAAAGGGGGGGCAATTTCAAGCAAAGTTATCTTATCAAGTTTTGTCTCAGACACAAGTGAAATGCAATGGAAACTCTTACTAAACTTTAAAAGATCCATGGAGATAGTGATCTTTATGGCCTAGGTTTTTTGGTTACTAATGGCATTTCCAGAAGGAAGAGAGTCACCAGAATTTTATTCTGCTTTAATACACATAGTAAAATCCTTGGAATCCTTGGCAGTAGCAGAGGCTCAATAAAGTGAAATTCTTTTTGCTCTTTAACTGGACAATAGCACTTGGAGATCCAAATTGAACTAAGACCTCCACTTTAGGATACTTGGACCGAGCACTATGGACACATTTCGCATTTTGTTCAAGTTACCATTTTGCACCAGATCAACAAGTTGTCTTTGCTGCTTACTAGTATCGCTGGTTCTCCTGTAGAGTCCCACCTAGCTTTGGTAAATCCATTTAGTGATTTTCCATATTGAAAGTAAATGTGTAATGCAAAGAAAGTAAAAAATGAAATATAGAAACATACCTACACATCCCTTGTTAGTTTCATCAAAGCCAGACTTGCAACCACACTTATAACTTCTGGGTGTATTCACATTTTTCTCTGAATCCACTGCAGACCTCTGATTTTTCTCTACATTCATCAATGTCTGGAAAAGAGGAAAAATGAGAAAAGGGGACTGTAACAACTTTAAAACATAGCCTCCAATATCATGCAGCATGAAAAATCTACAATTCAATGGTAATTTATAAAATATTAAAAGAATCTAGTTCACGTTTATGAATTTTGACGTCACAAAGAAGAGAGGGGTTTCAAGAAAAGATAGGCTAATAAGATCTGCAACTGTTTTCTGAAAATTTACATTTTTGACTATACCAGTCTTTGGAGAAGGCAACCCTTCATGCATTCGATCGTATAGTAATGTCAATACTCACTTGAAGAAAGCCTTTTTTACTGTTGAATGTAAAAATATAACATAAATTCTTCTATTTAAAATAAATGGGAAAATATTTACTACCCAAGGTGGATTATTCATCTCTAAACATGCAAAATACTTTTAGCCTAATACTTTCGAGTAAAAATTCTGTAAAACCTCTTTCAAGTGTTCATAATAACTTATATAAATAGGATATAAATAAGTATTGTGATGATTTTGGACGCACTGCCCAAGGTGGATTATTACAGATGAGATATGAGATATACATTTATTAAAAAAAGAAAACAAACACTATTCGTCTCTCGCCTGCCAAGAAAGGCAATAAGCTTGAAAGGGCAAGCGAGGTTATTGGTCTCAGCTAATTAAAATAACATTCATACCTTGCTACTCAACACACAAGAAACTTATCTGATGAAGGAATAAAGGAAAAAAAGAGAGAAAGAGGAAAAGACAAGAAGTAGATAAAAAAATAGAAAAAAAAGCAAAGTAAATTGGTGAAATACCTTAAATAGGATGACAACCTGGAGTGGGGTTGACACCAAATTCACTCACGAGATAAAAGAAACTTCTTTCCCCGTGACCTGAAAGTCAGGAGACTAGGCGCATTTTTCACACACTCGGGCAATATATTCCAAACATGGGGACCATAATGGTGAATCACAAAAGGTGCCCGAGTGGTGCTCCTAAACTCATGAGTTAAGTCATCAGCTTTTCTTGCATTATGATCATGACGGTCTCTATTAAAAGTAAAAAGATTTTCAAAAGCAGGGGTGAGCAGCTGATTCAAATATTTATACGAGAAAATCACGACATGGTAATCTCGAGTTTGGAATACATCCATTAACTTATTCTTTTTAAAATGCTCATGTGCAGGAACCTCATCAGAATCATCAAATTCAGATAATAATTTTACAGCTCTATTCTGAAGCTTTTGTACTCTTTTGAAACATGTTACAAAATTACTTGCCCATATAGAGCATCCGTAGCTAATATATGGGTAAAATATAGAAAAATAAATCATTTTCAGGATCTTTTTTAGGACTAGATTTTTAATTCTTCGTATCACCCCAAGGCCTCTTCTTAATTTTTCAGCTATTGCACTTGAATGGTTTTTCCACGACAGGTTTTCATCAATTAAAAACCCCAAATACTTCGTTGTTGTTACTCTCTTTATCACATTTTCTTGAACCGTGATATGGTCATTTCCAGCACTAGACGAAAGTCTAGAAAAGATCATGAAAAAGGTTTTAGAAAAGTTTAGGGTTAACATATTTTGCTGAGAAAAAGTTAGAAATTCAGAAACTGCATTATGAATTTTATTATATAAAACATCAAGTGAAGGCGCTGCCAGAAAGAGCAAATTGTCATCTGCAAACAGGATGACACCAGCCTCTGACTAGAGTTCTGAAAATTATGTGTTTGAGGAGGAGACCACCCCCCCCCCCCGCCACAGTCCTAAGGTTGTAAGTTATGCCCTCAGAGCCCACAGGGCAAGGGCTGTAAGTTATGCCCTGGAGGAATATAAGGATTTATAGAAATTTTTGTCGTAGAAAAATTACCCCTTTTAATAGTCAAAAGTAATTGGAGGATAACTAACCCCACTCTCACGCCCATCATTTCCCCACACACATCCAATCAAAATTTTGAGATAGCCGTTTTGTTCAACACAGTTGCAAACACTGGAAATTAGGTCTTTTAGGATGAAACTTCCCTCAGAGCCCTCAGGGCTAAGGTTGTAAGTTATGCCCTTGCGGCATCTAAGGTTTTATTGAAAGCTTTGTTGTAGAAACTTCATAAATGGCTCATGCAATTGGAAATTCAAAGGGCTAGTGCCCTTTTTAATAGTCGAAGATGACTGGAGGGCAACTAACACCCCCTCTCACGTCCACATTTCTCCATCACATGAAATCAAAATTTTGAGATAGCCATTTGTGCAACGTAGTTGAAAGTTCTGGAAAATTCGTCTTTGATAATGACACCCCCCCCAAAGCCCTCAGGGCAAGGGTTGTAAGTTGTGCACTGAGGGCATATAAGGTTACTATAGAAAGCGTTGTTTTAAAAACTTCAAAAGTGCTTATTCGATACGAAATTGAAATGGCTAGTTCCCTTTTTAATAGTCGAAAGTGATTGGAACGCAACTAACACCTCTTCCAAGCCCACCATTTCTCAAAAAAATCTAATTAACATATTTCAATTGCGATTTTGTTCAACAAAGATTGAAATTCTGGAAATTATCTCTTTGAGCAGGACACTCCCCCCCCCATAATCTTCAGGGCTAGGGTTAAAAGTTATACCCTGGGGGCATATATGGTTTTATTGAAAGCTTTGTCATTGAACCTTGAAAAAAGGCTCGTTCAATTGAAAATTAAAAGTACTAGTGGACTTTTCAATTGTCGAAAGCGAATGGAGGGCCACTTACCCCCCTCTCGTGTCCACCTTTTTCCCAAACACCTCCAATACAAATTTTTAGATCGGCCTTTTGTTCAACGTTGTTTAAAGTTTTGGAAATTAGGTTTTTAAGGATGAAACCCCACCTCCCCCCCCCCAAAGCCTTCAGGGCAAAGGTTTTCAGTTATGGCCTGGGGGTATATAAGGTTTTTATAGAAAGGGACGTTGTCGAAACTTGAAAAACGGCTCATCAATTGGAAATTAAAAGGGCTAGTGCCCTTTTTAAGAGTCGAAAGTGATTGAAGGGCAACTAACCTCCCTCTCACCCTACATTTTCCCAAAACACATCCAATACAATTTTTCAAATAGCCATTTTGTTCAATGTAGTTGAAAGGTTTGGAAATAAGATCTTTCAGGATGACAACCCCCCACAACCCTCAGGCCAAGGGTTGTCAGTTATGCCCTGGGGGCATATAAGGTTTTTAATAAAAGGGATGTTGTAGAAACTGCAAAAAGGGCTCATTTGATTGGAAGTTGACAGGGATAGTGCCCTCTTAATAGTCAGAAGTGTTTGAAGGGCAACTAGCCCCCCTTTCTAGCTCACCATTGTCCCAATCGCATTCAATCAAACTTTTAAGATAGCCCTTTTGTTAAACATATTTGAAAATTCTGGACATTATGTATTTAATGATAACAAATTCCCCCCCAGAGCCCCTATAACAAAGGTTTAAAATTATGGCCTGGGGCACATAATATTTTTTATAGAAAGTGTTGTTGTAAAAATTTCAAAAAGGGCTCATTCGATTGGAAATTGAAAGGGTTATTACGCTTTTTAATAGTTGAAAGTATTCGGAGAGAGAATCCTCCACCACCTACGCCAATCATTTCCCCAAACACTTCCGATTAACATTTTGATATGGCCATTTTGATCAACGTTTTTGAAAGGTCTGGAAATTATGTCGTTGAGGATGACAATCCTCCCCACCTAGCCCTTAGGACAAGGGTCATATGTTATGCCCCTGGGGTATATTAGGTTTCTGTAGAAAGTTTGTGTAGTAGAAGGTTCAAAAAAGGCTCATTTAATTTTAAATTGAGAAGACTGGTGCCTTTTTATTAGTTGAAAGTGATGAAAAGGCAAATGCCAGCCCCCCCTCCCCGCCCACCCCCCTTTTTTTGATCATTGGATTGGTAATCAGAATCCCTAGTGTTCTTTTTAAGAGTCAAAGTGATCGGGTGGATCTTTCAGGATGACAACCCCCCACAACCCTCAGGCCAAGGGTTGTCAGTTATGCCCTGGGGGCGTATAAGATTTTTAATAAAAGGGATGTTGTAGAAACTGCAAAAAGGGCTCATTTGATTGGAAGTTGACAGGGCTAGTGCCCTTTTAATAGTCAAAAGTGTTTGAAGGGCAACTAGCCCCCTTTTCTAGCCCACCATTTTCCCAATCGCATCCAATCAAACTTTTAAGATAGCCATTTTTTTAAACATATTTTAAAATTCTGGAAATTATGTATTTGATGATAACAAATTCCCCCCCAGAGCCCCTATAACAAAGGTTTAAAATTATGCCCTGGGAGCACATAATATTTTTTATAGAAAGTGTTGTTGTAAAAATTTCAAAAAGGACTAATTCGATTGGAAATTGAAAGGGTTATTACGCTTTTTAGTAGTTGAAAGTATTCGGAGAGAGAATCCTCCACCACCTACGCCCATCATTTCCCCAAACACTTCCGATTAACATTTTGATATGGCCATTTTGATCAACGTTTTTGAAAGGTCTGGAAATTATGTCGTTGAGGATGACAATCCTCCCCACCTAGCCCTTAGGACAAGGGTCATATGTTATGCCCCTGGGGTATATTAGGTTTCTGTAGAAAGTTTGTGTAGTAGAAGGTTCAAAAAAGGCTCATTTGATTTTAAATTGAGAAGACTGGTGCCTTTTTATTAGTTGAAAGTGATGAAAAGGCAAATGCCAGCCCCCCTCCCCGCCCACCCCCATTTTTTTGCTCATTGGTTTGGTAATAAGAATCCCTAGTGTTCTTTTTAAGAGTCAAATTGATCGGGAGGCGGCTGCCCCCCCCCCCCACCACCTCCTCAAAAACACACATGCGTCGTTTTGTCTTGAAATGCATCTAATAGAAATTTTGAGATAGCTATTCTATTCAAAATGGTCTAAATATCATATAACAAGGACTTTGGGGTTGAAACAATCCCCAGAGATTAGAGCCAAGGGATATAAGCTATACCCAGGGGGTATTTAAGGTTTTTATGGAAGGAATGGTTGCTTAACCTTAGAAGAGGCTCAGTCTTTCTCCCTGAAAAATACTATGTCAATATAAAACGAACAGAAATATAATTTGTACTTTATTGAAAAAATTCTTTTAAGTGTTTTCATTTTCTAAGTTTAAGAAATCAAAAACCAATTAAGATTTTAAGGAATAAATATGAGCATATGTATATTAAACTGAAAATGCAGATTTTTTCAGTAAATTCATTTGAATTTCTTTCCTTAAAGTACAAACTATATTCTGGCTTTTAGAAAGTTTGGGGTTTAGAACTCACCTATATTAATTTCTGTTCGTTTTGAGTTTGATTCTTATTTATTTTAATTTCTGTTTGTTTTGGGTTTCATTTATTGATTGTAACTGATGTGTGGTAGTTTTATTTTTGGTAGTTTATTTGATTCTATTTTGTTCATTTTGGTTAAATGGTGTTGTTTACTTAAAAAAAAACCTAATTTATTTAAAAAGTTTTATTAAATAAATAAGTTTAAAATTGATAAAATTACGAAATAAAAAATAGATCAAAAGCAAAAATTTATTTTCATCGATGCAAATGAGATGAAAGGGAAGGGGCTTTGGGTGGTTTCTCCTTAAAATTTGAAAATATTTATCTGTATTTCTTTTACTTGAGGATTTTGTCCTCACAAACAGTTTTTATTACGGTTAGAATGTATTGTATAGCCCTACTGAAATTACCCCGTAAAGAAATATTCCGTAAGAGCCAGGGCTTCTTTAGTTATACACAATAAAGCTAAAAATTGATCGTACATTAGTAGTGCATTTTAAAATAACCTATTGTGACTATAGCAAAAAAACTCATAAGCTGTCACCTTCACAGATAGTGGGGTCCTGGGGATTTGGCTGATATCCAGATTTACAAGCACATTTATGCAATCTCTCCTTTACATTCCATTGGGCATTCCGATGTACATATCAAAACGATATGTACATCGGAAAAATTCCTTTTTACGTCAGTTAAGGTAAAAATATCTATGAAATTATTTTTAATTTAATAAAATCTTCTAGTAAAAGGGCTGTTTTCTTGAAGGGAACGTACAAATGTGTTAGTATGAAATTATATCAGCAATTCAACTAAAGCTTAATAGATTCAGGAAGCTTCTGCTGTCAACCAACTATATCCTAAGAGAATACGTAAGAATGTTTCATCATAATTCCAGACAATAAGAAAAGAAGTTAAGTGAAATACACAACTGTAAGTTGTAATATGCTAATGGTATTCCACTAGCTAACTAAAAGTTGCAGTATTATTACAGTATTCCACTGGAATAACTATTGTGAATTATGTAAAGTCTTAAGACCTATGATTTTAATTTTACTTAAAATTCAAACACAAAAAACCTAATTGTAACTCTTTTTGTTAGCTTTCAATAGATGATTCAGTCAACTCCCCTCTATGACAATCGTTGACAAGAGTTTCCAACCCTTCTTGTATTATGCTTATACTTATTATATTTACTTTTGATCAGTATATAATTGGTCTTTCATCCTGATTACAATCAATGCTATTACCAATGTAGTAAAATTACTACAAACATGGCTCCTATGCTTCTCAAAACATGGAGTGCTATCGTCAGACAGATGAGACATTTCAAGTGAGCTGTCACTCTCCTCAAATCGGATCACAATCACTTTTGACTCACAGCAGAGGAGATTCTAAGGGTCAGACACTACTTTTTGGGACTAAACCTTATCTGCTTGACTAGTAGCTCATTTTAAAGGCCATTTTTCGCTGATTCATAATATATACGTCTTACCGCGTTTAAAAGTCTTGAATTTAATTTAGTTCTCAAATAAAGTTTTTTTTTTTATGAAATTTAAAATCCTTGTCTTACAAAACAGCGGGCGATGGCGTTGCTGTGCCTTGCTTGGGCTTATTATGTCCTATACAGTGTTTTTATGAAGTGAAAAACAATTCACCATAACACTAACATAACATTCAATATTTCCTTCATTGCTACAATTCTTTATGACTTTTTCATTTAACCAGGGCGACTTTCTTATCGCCCTAGTCTTAAAATTCCCTTTATAAGGTCAAAGAATGAGAAAAAGGCTCCTATTCTTCTCAAAACATGGAGTGCTATCATCAAACGGATGAGACACTTCAAATGAGCTGTCAATCGCCACAAATCAGAGCACAGTCACAATTTACTCACAACAGAGGAGATTCTAAGGGGTCAGACACTACTTTTTGGGACTAAACCTTATCTGCTTGACTAGTAGCTCCTTTTGAAGCCCATTTTTCACTGATTTATAAAATATACTTCTTACCGTGTTTAAAAGTCTTGAATTCAGTTTAGTTCCCAAATAAACTTTTTTTTAAGAAATTCAAAATCCTTGTCTTACAAAAAAGCGGGTGATGGCGTTGCTTTGCCTTGCTTTGGATTATTATGTCCTATACAGTGTTTTTATGAAGTGAAAAACAATTTACAATAACATTCAATATTTTCTTCATTGCTACAACTCTTTGTGCCGTTTTCATTTAACCAGGGCGATTTTCTAATCGCCCTTGTCTTAAAATTCCAGCCATAAGGTTAAAGAATGAGTCAATTGTGATGAGCTACTAGTCAATCAGATAAGGTTTAGTCCCAAAAAGTAGTTTCTGACCCCTTAGAATGTCCTCTGCTGTGAGTCACTTGTGATTGTGCTCCGATTTGTGGCGAGTGACTAGTAGCTCATTTTAAAGCCCATTTTTCGCTGATTCATAATATATACTTCTTACCGCGTTTAAAAGTCTTGAATTCAATTTAATTCCCAAATAAAGTTTTTTTTTATTATATTCAAAATCCTTGTCTTACAAAAAAGCGGGTGATATCGTTGCTTTGCCTTGCTTTGGCTTATTATGTCCTATACAGTGTTTTTATGAAGCGAAAAGCAATAGGCCCTAGATTTACCATAACATTCAATATTTTCTTCATTGCTAAAACTCTTTGTGACTTTTTCATTTAACTAGGGCAATTTTCTTATCATCTTAGTCTTAAAATTCCAGCCATAAGGTCAAAGAATGAGAAAAAAGTTCCTATTCTTCTCAAAACGTGGAGTGCTATCATCAGACAGATGAGACATTTCAAATGAGCTGTCACTCGCCACAAGTCGGAGCACAACCACAATTAGCTCATGATTATTGGACTTCTCAACAATGCTCAATTAAATGGCAGTCAAACTATAGCCCTTTGCCCTAGTTTGACTGGTTATGCTCTAAATACCGTTTTAATTTAGCAAAGAATTGTAGATAAGTCTTAAATAAAAATCATTTTTTGAAGTGAAAGTTGAGAACAAAATTCAACCTTAAAATAGTGAGTTTGGGGTCTACCCCCTCCCCAACTCTCTCTCTTTACGCTAAAGTCTTCAAGATTTATAAAACTACTTCGCATTCAAAATCAACGACCCTTTCTCCAGGTTGAAATAACCATAATTTTTCGAGAGAGTTGTTGCGTAATTATGACTCTAGTCCTTTTTTCGTAGAAGCATACAAAAAAAAAGAATTAAGATTGCATCAAAAACTGCATAAAAAATTTGTTTATATACATTTTTGTTACGTTTTTACGAGTCAGACAAACATTTTTGGCTTCAAACTACCCTGCCCCCCCCCCTCTGGGTACGGCCTTGATATCCAGCAAAGAAGACCAACAACTCAGATAAATAATTGCCCCGTAAATTTATCATATAATTCAATTTGTTTTCCATTGTTAAATGTCTTTCTGATTTTCTAGTTTAACAATTTATTTTTCCTTATATTCCCTAGTTCACTGTGGAGCGAATACAATTCGTTCTTAATGGAATCGTTTATTATGAAAAAAATCTAGAAAAATGAAAAAAACTTCGTCATGATTTATTCACAAAACATTAATAGCTTAAGTTCAATTATAAGAAGCTTGAACAATAGCAAAGCATTCGTCTTCATTTGTTTCTTCAACTTTGGCTTTGAATATGTTGGGCTTAGATGAATTCTCTTTACTCCTCATTATTTGCTTGTTTCAGTGGATATTTATGAATTCCTTAACAGAGGATTTTCAATGGCCTTATGCAGCAAAAGATGCCTGAAAGTAGGAAAATAAAGGAAGTAAAAATTCGTCAAAAAAAAAAAGATTTGTTGGCATGAAAGTCAGGAAAATGATTATACATAAAATAAGTCAAGTTAACCTGAAATATGATTACTGTCACCCTTTCAATAGAATGCTAGGCTTTTGCATATTCCTCTACTTCAGCCGACATTAAGTTGAATTGAAAAGTAATACTTACTAGTGGTTTATGCTTTTTCAGCATTAAATTTTATGTCTGATTATGAAAAACTGTGATTTTTTGGAATTATTTGACTAGTTTTTGGAGAAGTGTATAAGCCTTCCACGTTGTTTCAAGCATTATCATTTCTAGTATTGGTAGTACCCAGGGAAAGATAATTTCAGTATCCCCTCCCAACTCAGTTATAATAAAAAAAAGCCGAATGATGGTACTACTGTCATTTTAGTTTTTCACTTTTCCCGCGTAGCATCTTTTTTTTATTGTATACTCTTACAGATTTAACTGCAATGAGTGGGTACAGTACCTCTTCCACTCAACGACGTTATAATTTAGAAATTTCTAAACTTAAGGTCGCTTAAACTATCTTCCATCATTCACTTTCGGTCTTCATTAATAACCGAAAAAATTTCTGAAAGTTATCAATAAAGCAAATGAAGTTAAATAAACAGAAACAGAGAATATTATTAGGCAGAGCTGTCGATTGAGTTTTCTGCATGACCAACAACTTCAATCAATCAATCAATCAACCTTTTATTTTTAAATAAATGAACAAACGAAACAATTAACATGAACATTTCGACTCAAAGCAATGCTTGTACGAGTCACACAGATATTGGTAAACAAATTTATATCACACTATGAAATGAAAAGAGAAGAGCTGATAACATAAGAATTAGAAAGGAAAGAATTGAGAGGAGGTGGAGTTAAAGAAGAAGAGTGAGAGGATGAGACACAAACGAAAAATTGAGACATTAACTCATGCAGTATCCAATACTGTGTAAGAAAGGTATCGTTTTTGGAGTGTGCCAAATGATTTTATGGATTTAATAGATTCATTAATTGAGTTCCACACAGAAATACTTCTATAAACTGGAAAGTGTTGAGACCTTGTAAGCCTTCTTCTTGGTAGCATATAATTGTACTTGATGCATCGGAGAGCTCTTCCTCGATGAATTGTGCTACAAAGTTTGAAGTACCTGGAAAGACCTTGAGGAATTCCATTCGATATTGCCAAGTGTGCTAAACGAAGATTACTAACGTTGATTATCTCTGTTATATCTATTGTTCCAGTGTCTCTGTATAGGTCTGTTGAGGGGTATAGCCTGGGGAGGCAATATGTGACCTTAACTGCACGGTTTTGTGATCTCTTTAATGATTTTAGATGAGATTTGAATGTATTGCCCCAGACAGACCAGCAGTAATTCAAGTAGGGGAAGACAAAAGCATTATAAAGGATTTTCATCATGTCAGCACTTAGAAGCAGACTAGCTCTATGTAACATTGATGTTTGCCGTGAGACTGCTGAAGACAGCTGGGATATGTCATGCTTGAACGAAAGAGAGGAATCTACAAATACGTCAAGGAACTTTGTGACTGTGGTCTGAGGAATGGGATTTCCATTGATTGACAGGGAGACAATGAGGAGTTTGAAGGAGCAGAAGTGAAAACTCTGATGTAGCTTTTGTAGCATTTACCTGCATTTTGTTACGGAAACACCAGTCAGATATTTCGTCATGTGTTTTTTGGGCCTTTTTTGCAGCAGACTCGGATGATTCAGCAGCAATGAAGAAATTTGAGTCATCAGCGAATAGTACTGGGTGTGCATTTGTAGTAAGACATGTTGTCAGGTCATTGATGTACAAAATAAACAAGAGCGGTCCAAGTACCGACCCCTGAGGTACGCCAGATTTAATCGGTAATTCTGGCGACACACTACCCTCCACAATTACACACTGCTTAGGATCAGTCAGGGTCGATGAAAACCACTCTTGAGCAACACCATATATTCCAAATTAATGTAATTTTGTGAGGAGGATTGAATGGTGTACCGTGCCGACAGCTTTAGTGAAATCCAGAAAAATCCCTAGTACCTTTTTCTCCAGCATCCTGGCTATTTAATATGTATTCAACTGAATCAAATAAGGCATGCAACGTTGAATGATAATGCCGAAACCCATATTGACGGGGAGAGAGTAGCTGCTTAACATCGAGGAATCTATATACTCCGTTATAAACAACTCGCTCGAGGACTTTTGATATAACTGGTAGAATTGATATGGGTCGATAATTAGAGATAAGACTCTTGTCTCCTTTTTTGTAGAGGGGAAGGACTTGGGCAGTTTTGAACACATTAGGATAAACTCCGGTTGCTAGTGAAAGGTTGACCAAGTGTGTAAGTGGAACTACAAGACCTGCAGAGGCCTTCTTCAAGATTTAGTTGCACAGCCCAAAGTTGTCTTGGGTTTTGCCATTAGGCAGCTTACTGATAATCACTAGTAATTCCTCTTTCGTACATGGTGCTAGAAAAAGACCTGATATTGTTCTACTGTGGGATTGTTCAAGAGATGGGCCAGAAGCATGTAGAGATGTCTGATTAAAGAAAAATTGATTAAAAGCATCAGCACGAGATTCGCTTGCTACTGTCTCACCACTCAAATTTATTATTTCTTTAGGTATAGCCACCTTCTTCCTTTTTTGACAAATTATTTCAATAACAACCTCCCATACTTTTCTCAAGTTGACTCGTAAAAACGTAGCAAAAATGTATATAAGCAAATTTTGTATGCGTTTTTTGATGCGATATTACTTCTTTTTTTTTTGTATGCGTCTAAGAGAAAACGGCTAGTAGCAGCTTTCCTAGATTTTGAAGGGGCATATGACAATGTGAACCACCAAATCCTTTTAAACAAACTTGGAAACCTTGAACTACCCATCAAGCTAGTATCTTTCATAAAATCCTTCATAGAAGTGAGAAGTTTCATTGTTTGTGTTGGTTCAGCCTCTTCACCCCAAAAGACAATAACCAAAGGCCTACCTCAGGGAGCAGTCCTCAGTCGTCTCCTCTTTGCCCTATATCTCTGGGACATGAACCTACCCCACACGAATCTACAATATGCTGACGTTATGGTGCTATGGTTATCTGGTAACACCTTTGAGATAGCACAGTCAAATCTGCAAAAGTCACTTTTCCAATTTGAAAAATTCTCTCAACATTCAGATTTACCCATTGCACCTACCAAGTAAAAAATAATCCAATTTCACCGAAAGCGAAACCTTGTTAATGCAAAACGTAACTCTGAATAAAACAACTATTCCAGAAGATATTCATATTAATTACCTTGGTCTCATGCTTGACCAAAAACTTAATTTCCACCTCCACATTTCAAACACAATAAAAAAAATGTTATAGAAAAACAAATATACTAAAAAGACTTCTTTCCACACCCTGGGGCTGTAAGGAGAAAACCTTGCTCCAGTTTTATAAATCACATACAAGACCCCATATTGACTATGTGCTCATCGTTTATGGTGCATGTACAAAGACCCAGATGCAAAAAATTGAAACAACACAAAATGATATAATACGTCTCATATCTGGTCTTAGGAAACCCACAAGCACCCAGTTTCTGCTTATGGAGAGTGGATTAACAACAATAAGGGAGAGACGTAGCTTTCTCTTGACAAAACATCTTACAAACATTATCAAATAGCTCACACACCCTACATAATTGGTTAAGAAATCCAGCAATTTATAGGCATTGCAGATGAGTATGCCAAAATTCAGAAGAAGTTCCTTGTACCAGCAACGTCTATTGCACCCACTTTCCCTCAATCCCCTCCATGGAATTGGTCAATTCCCATAATAAATACTGATTTCTCAAAGTGGAATAAAGATTTTACTCCCATTGCTTTTGTCCAGAAAAAATTTGCTGAACTTAATACAACTACCTATAAAAATCACTTCCAAATATTTGTTGATGGGTCAAAAATGAGTGAGAAGGTAGCAAGTGGTGCTTTCCTTCCTCACCTGAAAATTGCAATGGGCGAGAGATTATACAATAATTTATCTATAATGTCTGCTGAGTTAATTGCGATAATCATGGCATTAGAACACCTTAAGGAAAACCAACCTTTGATTGTAAATTCGAATAATATTATTGTATATTCTGACTCTTTATCAAGCCTTGAGTTGCTGGCCTCAGCTCCTCAGTATAAGTTGGACATTGACACTTATCATTGTCTCAGTATTATAGATAATCTTGCTTCAAGTGACATAAGAACTTATTTTCAGTATATTCCTAGCCACTCTGGCATAAGTGGTAATCATCAGGTTGATGGAATAGCAAAAGTGGGAGACCAATCCCGATTAGAAATATTTACCGATGGAGACTATCAGATATTAATTTTAATAAGATAAATCCTATCCTTTTCCCCTTTCCCAGTGAGTATCGTTCTAAAATGGATCATAGAATTTGTTCAGGAACAAATGGAATAAATTTTCTTGCATTCTCGTATATGTTTCCTAATTCAAGTGGTTCAATTCCCCTGTCCCCTCTTTGCAGGCTTTGTAATATGAACAATGAAACAATTGACCATTGTCTATTTGAATGTAATATGCTGACGTCTGCACAACGTGCCTTGCTTTGTAAACTGTTAAAATGCTTCAAACACCACGAAATCTCACTATCAGCCAAGAGCCTAGCCAACTATACCTGCAAGCAGAGCATAGAAATCGACATCTATCATCTCATAATTGAATTCCTAGAGTCGAAAGATCAACTGAAAGATATCTGAAATTATCTAATAAATATGACGCAATCAAGCCAGTAGCTGTGTAGCCCACAGAGTGAAGCAAAAGGAAAAGGGCTAAATAGTATTACTGAAAAGCCCGCCTGCTGTTTAATAGAAGAAGAAGTCCTGGTGTTTTATTGTTTTCCGTCTCCATTATAGCTTTTTTTATTTCTTCTTTTGTTAATTTCCCCGTTAGTATATTATTTTCTTCCTATGTCACTTGATTATATTCAATGTTCTGAAATAATTTGTCCACTCTCTCTTTTCCTTTTTCTGTATCTATTATAAATACATTCTTGTAGAAGGATTTTACTTTTTCCATGATATCTTCCCTTTTGTCAGTTGTTTCTCCATTTTCTTTTTAACTCTTTTGAGATTAGTTTCTTTTGCTTGATTTTTCTCCTTGCCAATAAGTGTTGTTGTTAGTTGTTCATTCCTTATCAGGTCCTCTCATTTTGCTCTTATCTTATAGGCTTCTACCTTTTTTTCTTCTATTTCTCTTCTTTCTAGTAGAGTCTTAAAATATACTTTATTTGAATTTCTCCCTTTATTTATCTTTCTTTTTAGTTCATAAGCTATTATATAAAGATATGTCAGATACTCATCACTAGTTTTTGATGATTCTAGTGAAATCGCCTTTACCTCTTGCGTAATTCTGGACTTCATCGTCTGTTTCCAGTATTCGGGTAGTAGCTTGGGATGTCTTTCCTTCATCGATTTCAATATCTTCCCTATCTTTGTCTTACATTCATCACTTCTTAAGACTTAAGTATTCATTTTCAATGTAGATTTCTATTTTTTTCCTTGTATTTTTTCATTTTTGTTTGTCACTAACACTGCATTGTGGTCTGTGAAAGACATTATCTTGTGTTCTATGTTTACCATACTTTGTAACATTACTTTTGATGCATAAACTCTGTCAAGTCTTGCTCTACTTCTATATTTTCCTACCCAGTTTATTCTTGTAAAGCTATTTATCCTCTTAAGTTCATCCCAGACATCTACTAGTTTCAGCTCATTTATTAGCTCAATCAATGCTCTGCAAATAATATGTTCTCGGGCTATGGCATCTTTCTTACTTGTTACACAGTTAAAATCTCCAAGTAACATTAATTCATCAGTATTTTGGGGGATAAATACTGCAATATCTTGCCGCAAGACTTTATCTCTATTTTCCCTATTTTGGGATCCGGATGGGGCACAAACAATGATATACGTTCTTCTATTTATCACGCAACTGATAATTCTTCCTTCTTCGTCGATTCTGATATTTTTCGGATCAAACTGACGTTTATATACCACTGCTACACTACCGCCACCAATGCACGTGTTTGTTAAGTATTTGTATTCGGGCTCTACGCTTTTTAAATTATCAGTTTCACTTTTTTGTACAAAAGCTAATTCTATACTTTCTGTCATCAGAAAGTCTCTTAAAAGCTGTTGTCTCTTTCTTTTCTTCAGTCCATTTACATTTAAACTTATAATTTTTTGGCTCCAATTCTAATCTCGTTTCACTGTCTTCTTCTTCACAAGTTTTTGCTTTCTTGTTCTCTTTTTCTGAACCACTCGATGATGTTGACGTATTCATTTCTACTTCTACCATGTTCACCAATGTATTATCCACGTACTCGTCCACCAATAGCACAGGTGTAATTCTATTCAGTATAGGTTCCATATTTTCGATGTGTTTCAGTGGTCCTGATTCTTTCTGTTTTTCTTCATTTTTCTTAAACCGTCTTTTTTATTTCTTATCATCTCCCTTGTTTTTACTCCTGATGTAGAATGGCTACGGGGTCGTATACCTGTGATCTCTTCTTTTTTCTCTATCTTTGTTGCTTACTGTTGAGTTAACTGACTTCTTTTCAGGTTTTTTCCTTATTTATTTCTTCGTAGCTTATATGTTTTCTGTCTCAGTGTTTTGTTTCTATTTTTGTTCTTCTCTCATTTTCTGCAATTCTTGCTCTATTTTTTTTTCAATTATTCTTTCATCTTTGCTTAAGTATTTATCCACCTCTAAATCTTTTCGCTTTACTTCTTTTGCCGGGGATGGACATGACACATAATCCTCCAATTGGACTATCTCCTGTTCTTTTCTTTGATTTGTGGCTGGTTTTGATGGAGATGCAAAGCAGTCCGATGCCATATGTCCTTCTTGGCTGCATCTTGCACATGTTCTTATGTGTCCGTCTTACCTTACTTACAATCGTAGTCAATCCACAAAAAATTGAAAGATGGAATGTTCATAGTTATTTTCATTTTCGCTGTAAACCTCGTTTTTGACGTTTCTATATATTCACCTCCCTGAGAGACATCCCTTATACGCTGTAGTACCGTGCCGTAGCCTGTCAATGCTTTCTGGACGGTTGACCCTTCCATCTCAAAGGGCACTCCTTCGATTTTGACGTCCCTAGGTCTCATCCTCGCAGCTTTCAATAATTACATATTTTAATTCTCCACCCGGCCTTGCGAATGGAAGCATTCCGTTTCTTCTTTGCTCCAAAAACTTCTCAAGCTCTTCACAGTTTGTAAATTTAACAGAAATCATTTTTTTGAACTTTCAAACGTGACGCATCTATGCCTATCAGATTTTCTTTACGCAAACCTTTCTGTTTCATCCATCTATGTATCTCAAGTTGGCAGGTCTTCATCTGTAAATGCGATGAAACTCATAAATGCAGTATTTTTTCGAACATATTTCAACGTTTTCCCATCTTTTCCTATAATTCCTCGTATGCTCATCTTTTTTTTCTTTTTTCAAAATACTTTAAACACGAGTAATTTAAACTATGTAAGTAAAATAGGATACACGCGCAAAAATAAAGCAAACAATAAAATACTATTAAACAACCACTAACACCACCTCAAAACTTCCAAAAAAACAGAAAAAAAATAACCAATTACCAAATTAAATATTTTACTTCAACACTCTCTGCACGCTATCTAACGGTTCAGCAAATCTACGAAATCTACGAAATACTTTAATACTCTCTGCGCGCTACCTTACAGTCCATGCAAATCTACGAAATATACACTATTTAGTGCCGTTTCGTATTCACACTTAATACCTGGCTATCCTAAATATCTTATTCTATTATTAAATAATGTTTCCTTTTACCCTCTACTTTTAAAACTAAACACAAACACAGAAAATATTTAAAATTTTTTCAATCTATATACTATTATTTTCGCTATGGAAAGTCAATTCTGTTTTAGTGGGCTGCATTTCTTTCTAGCGCTTTTCTACTATCTCTTAAAACTTGTTGTCTTTCAACAAGCAAAAATGCTTGTTGTCTTGAGCTAGCTATAGCCAGCATGTTTACTTTTTTTTGAAGAGTTTACTTAATATCCAAAAAAACCAAGAACAAATTATAAAATTGAAGTAAAAAAAAAAAAAAAACATCTTTAAATACGTTAAATTATGTTTTTTTTTTTTTTAATTTGGGTAGTGATTAGGAAGTAGGTAATAAGGACAACAATTTCCCTCCCCTCCTAACATGTCTTGTAAATTTTGCTCATTCAATGTTTCAGTTTCTTTACCTTTTGTAAAAAAAAATAAATACAATTTAAAATTTTAATAAAGTTTAATCCCCAACAAAAAATAAACCTGACAAATGACTTTGAAATCAAAGTAAAAATTTAAAAAAAGGAAAAAGCCAAACCTGTCTATTCTAGAAAAAAAAACGATTAATCATTTGTATTGCCATTTTTAATTTATATTTCTTATGGATATCCAAAAGGATGATTAAAAGAGGGATATAGGAAGGGGGAATAGTCCTCTGTATTTAAAAGAATAGCTACTGACTATTTTTACTTGCAAGGAAATAGCATTGACCACAATTAATGGGAATCTCTTCCATGAAAGCAATCAAATAAATTCAGATGTTATTTTTTAGAAACTAGAATAGGCTGATTATTCTATTTAAATAAAGCCTACAGGGTCATATTCACAAACGAGAAAAAAAAATTTATTACGAAAAAGAAGATTCGCATTAAAAAAATTGAATAATTATCAGGCCACCTGAGTGTCCTGCTGGGGGACTTAAGAGGCCACCCAAGCTTTATTTTGCTCCTATGAACCTAATTCAACCTAATTGCAAATAGGCCATCTAGACTCAATTGCACTAGCTAAGTCTAATAATTTCTATTAACTCCCCCCATCCTTTCTTTCATACCAACACCTGTAATGAACTAGTCGACAACACCTGTAGAGAAAATAGCATGAGCTTCCTTTAAAAAGATTATAATTTTTTTTACTACGTTATGAATTAAACAAAACAGCACATAGATTATATTTGAAATGTTAATTTTGTAAAGGCCAAAGAGAAATTTAGGTCTTTGAGGATAATAACCCCCTCAGAGTCCTCGGGGCAAGGGTTGTAAGTTATGCGCTTGGATCATATAAGATTTTTATAGATAGTGATGTTGTAGAAACTTCAAAAAGGGCTCATTCGATTGGAAATAAAAAGGGCCTGTGCCCTTTTTAATTGTCAAAAGTTCCCCAAACAACATTTCCCAAACACATCCAATCAAAATTTTGAGATGCCATTTTGTTTGACGTAGCTAAAAAGTTCGGAAATTATTTTTTTGAGGATTACACTTCCCCCACAACCCTCAGGG